>NW_026596085.1:464574-486606 GCF_907164565.1 Psammomys obesus
TGTGTGTGTGTGTGTGTGTGTGTGTGTGTGTGTGTGTGTGTGTGTGTAGAACCTGAAGCCAGGGAGTCCTCGGGCCAGGGGCTTGAGGCAGGAGCCATGACAGAATGACAGGCCAGTCCAAGAGGAGAGTTGAAAACAAGATTGACGTAACCCTTTATTGCAAATTCTAAAGTAAAAAGATGTACAGTACAAAGGAAAATCGAAAATTCAGACTATAAACGTCCAGTCCTCGTACACAGCTCATTTCTCAAGCATCTCTGCCATCTCCGCGCAAACACAACAGGGGGCGAGCCGAAGGGCTAAGGGAGGAGATACAGCAAGGGGGAAATTAGAAGGATCACAAACCCCAGAAGCAAGTGCAAGGAAAGACATCTCTCGACCTGCTCTCCTGGTGATGAGAAGCGGGGGTGGCGCTGTGCAGTTTAAAATGGCTCTCGGAATAGCAGCGCTTATGGTACTAGTCCGTCTTCCTACGTTGCCCTTCCCTGGCGCCTTTGTCTCTGTATCTCAGAACGCTTTACAAAACATCTATTAAAGCCTCACAACACCCCTGTGAGGTAGGTCAGTATTATTACCCCCATTTTACAGATGGGGAAACTGAGGCACAGAGAGGTTAAGTGACTTGCCCAAGGCCACACAGCGAGCCAGTGGTCAAGCTAGGGATGGAACAGCGTTCTGTCCCTCTGGAACCACTGGACCACGCTCCCCTTTTACCTATATACAATCCTCACATACACACGCACACACACGCACGCACACACACACACGCGCGCGCACACGCACACACACTGATGTGCACGCCGGCCCACATCACCCCACTTGGCCTCATGTACAGCAAACAGCAGTGGGGTCGGGCAGGGGCGCCTCAGGAGTGTTTCAACGGAGGAAATCTTGGCAATGGCCGGGAGAGGCAAGAAGCGCAGTAGCAGTGTGATCTCGGCCTCCCAGCCCAGACCCCTCCTCTTCTCCTGACCCCCGGCTGACTGGCGGCAGCTGAGTCTTGAGGGGGCGGGGGAGTACCTGAAAATGAACGAAGCTTTTTGCAAAACTTTGGGCAACATCTGAGAACAGAAAGAGGCATCGTTCCAGAAGATGCCAGGACTCAAGCCACCGCGCCCTGGCCCACGGCACCTTCACCTCCGCCGGAGGCTGGGTCGAGGGGCAGGACGGGACTGACCTACCACCGTCTCTCTCCAGCTCAGTTACTAGAGTGGGCACTTCAAGATCCTCCTGAGTGTTCCTAGACCAGGAGACACGGCCTGGAGAGGGATGTCCCGAGGGGCGCCCCTCCCTGCACGCGTGTGAAGGGGACAGCCCCGTCTGCCGGTCCGATTATGGGAGTGGATGGAGGGCAGGGCCCAGCACTGGCTAGTGGAGCGGAAGCTGCCGGGCAGCGTGCTTGCACTAGCTTTGGGAGATGGGGGATAGCTTTTTCCTTAAGTCCTATCCGTGAACAAGGCAGAAGTGAGGCCAGACCAGCTGGGTTGGTTGAAGACGTCTCGGGGGGCTCCACCGGGTGGGCCCAGTGAGGAGGGGATGTAATGCCACATGCAGTTGGCAAGCAGGGGCCTGGGGCAGGGCCTGGCTTTTCTCTGCAGTCTCTACTTAGCCGGAAGTGGGAGGTTCTGGCTCCCCTTCTCCTTTTCCCAATTGCTCCAGGGTCCCAGTTCCCAGACCCCTTCCAGAACTCAAGAATCGGGCAGGTCAAACGACAGACACACACCAAGACAGGCTTCCCTCGTGTGGTAAGAAGGGTCACTTTTATTTTGTTTCCTTTTTGGCTTATAGTAATTTACCTTTTTGTTTGTTTTTTTTTCTCATTTAGGGCAGCGTTGGCCTCCATTCACTCACTAATACACTATTGGTCTTTTACAGTTCACGTCGGTTGTGGTGATAGAACGGAAGAAGCCCTCTGGGCACTGTAGCTCCAGGGGGCTTGTCTCTCTGCCCACAGCTTCAGATGCCCACGTGAGAGCCGGGTGGACTAGGGAGGTGTCCCCTCCTCTCAGCCTTTGCTCTAGGATTCCCAGTCTCCTCACCCAGAGCCTCAGCGAAGTCAAGGAAGGGGGGAAGGAAGAGGGGAAGGAAGGGGAAGTGTTTTCACACACCAGCAGTCGGCACCTACTGCTCAGGGGCTTCGGCTCTGCCTTTTAAATCAACAGCATCATGTGACTTTTTGCCTTCTGTCCTTTTTGTTTTTTTTTGTTTTTTGTTTTTTTTAAAGGATTGTGGAATATAAATACTGCACCAAGGACCTGGCTACAAAAAATAAATATTTGTATTTATATATCTATATATATATATATGTGTGTAGCGGTGCTGGCTGCTGCCGCTCCCCGGTGGGTTGGTGAAGATTTGGCAAAGCATTGCCCACTTGCTCACTCGGTGAGGATGCAAAACAAAACAAAACCAACCAAAAACTGCCATAGCTGACTCTTTAGGTTCAAAGCCTGATAACTGTGGGTGTGGACTGCTGGTGATGGTGGTTCATGAGTGTGGAGCAGGATGGTGAACGAGCAAAGAGGGCACGGAGGGGTCCAGGGGGGAGGGCCACGGTGGGAGAGTCTAATCAGAGTAAAGGTTAGAGCATGGAGGTGCTTTCCTTCCTGCGAAGCTGTTGGAGGGGGTGAGAAACTGAGGCCACAGCCTGCTGGGCTGGGTGGCGAGCTGGGGAGGAGGGCCAGCTCTCAAAGTGTGAGGACATTGCGAGTGAGCATGGAGCTTGGTGTTCCTAGCAGGATCAAATAGCTGTTGCCCGTCTCAGATCTAAGAACAATGATTAAGTTTAGCCAAATCTTGCATAGAAGTGGTTAGAATTTATTGCACATTGGAACAAAAATATATATTTTTTTGTTGTTTTGGAAAAGACCATTAGCAATAAAAAATTTTTTTTGTTGTTGTTTGTCTGTCTGGTTGGGGGTGTACATTGGCTGACAGCATCTAAGTTCTAAGAAGAAAGGAAAGTATAAAAAATAAAAATAAACGTGACAATGGCATAAGGCAGAAGCCATCTCCTATTTAATAAGTTAGTAATTTGTATTTACAAAAAGGCATGCCAATAAAATAAAATCATATATTACAGTATTTATAATCTCTTAGAAAGGTTAACCACACGTCAGCTCCTGTTTGGTGCTGTTTATGGCGTCACCCTCTCTACCTCTGTCCTAGCAGCAGGCGCACTGGCACAGCCCCTGAGCTGGTCAGCGTGCTCAGGAGAGCTGGACAGTGTCTTCCGGTCCAACGCGATAGGAAGCTCTGCTCACTGGCTGGCTGTGGTTCTACGCAAAACTAGTCAAGTGGACTGTGAGATTACATCCAAAGTGCTTCTACGGCGAGGCCGACTGGGGCATCCCCCGTGTCTAGTGCTGGGCTGTGTTGATTTGGTTCAGAGAGACTTTCTGACATTCAAATGCAGCATCTTGGCTTTGAAACCTTGTGGCCAGGCAACAGGCCCTGGACTCAGAACTATGTTCCGTAAGCAGGAGATGGAATGGAAGCCATTCCCCATCGTAAGCAGGCAGGCCACGAAGCAGAAAGCAAGGTGGGCTGGGTGGAAACGCCATGGGAAGCAACACCCTAAAGAATTGCCATGGAGACCCTTTCTTACCGACGTCAGCGTGGAGACAAGGCCGCCGGCCTCACTCCGGAAGCAGCGGCACTAGCTCAGCGGCTGCCAGTGACCGTCACTCTAACTGCAATGGCAGAGCCCACAGCCCTACCCCAGCCAACACGGCTGCCCTCACCCAGCCCTGGGTGGCTGGGAAGGGAAGCCCCGTGGCTGGAGGAACGTGATGGAGGCAGGAAGAACCACGCAGGTGGAGCTCACAGAAGCCCTCTGCCGGAGAGGGTGGTTCAGAACATCTGAAGCCCTTTCCGCATCGACCTGAGCCTGGAGAGAAGCCGTAATGCAGATAGACATGACGCTGAAGGAAGGAAGCACCCCGTGACCCCGAAAGAAAGGTTTCTGTACGTCCCCCTGAAGGCCTCCTGGAGGCAACAGGCTATTGTCAACAGCACTTTCATCCCTACCCCAAGAGTCAGTTCTCCAGCGTGAAGGCTAAACAATCGCCATAATATTGCAAGATACAAATGAACTCTTTTTTCTATTTTTTTTTTTTAGCCCTAGGATTTGGTTTTACAGTGACATTAATAGTACAAGCCATTCGGGGCCCGAAGTCTCCCCATGTACTGACAGGGCAGCACTAGTTTACCTTGCGAACTGCGCAAAGACAGCTGCATGTTAGAGACGTCGGTTGAGCGTGTCACACAGCGGATCCATCTGCTTGTTGGGTTGGCTTGTTTTCGTTGGCGGTGGTCAATTAATTATGTTTCCCTACCCAGAGGTGTGTGAGAGAAGGGCCGCAGCCGGCATGGAGCTCTTACCATTTCTCCAAATCCAGTGAACGGAGGGCTGGGCCCTGTGCAGAGGCTGCCCCGGGCGCAGGGGATGGGTTCAAGTGTCTTGTGACGTATGGGTCTCATGCACGACTTCTGATCACGGCATGCCATCATGCAAGTCATTTCTACGCGTTGAGCGAGCACAATATTTGGAATTGGCCTGAGCAAGTCGTCCTCAGCCTGAAAGAAACCTGGATGTTTCCCCCACCCATCTCCAAACCACGTGACGCCCATGTGGAGAAGACACTGTTTCTGTCAAAGAAACAGACATTAGTGACATAGGTTGAATGTGTGTGTCTGTGTGTGTCTGTGTGTTTCTTTTTGCTGCTTAGCTTAACTAATGGAAGAATGCAAATGCCTGTTTGCGTGAACAAACAAGCTTCGTAAAGTGCTGCTTTCTGCTTCTGAGAATCAACAGGATGAAAAAAATAAACTCCGTCTGGCTGCAGCGGCAGCCCTCGGGTCCCGCAGCCGCCTCTGCTTTGTGTCCTGTCAGTGTAGTCCTAAGTTGCATTGACTGTGGAACATGCAGTAACCGTCTGCCCAAGCGACAGAAAATCTGTGAGTCCAGGGAGCAGGGTCCTCAGCCCTCAGCAGGTCACTGCTCAAGCTGCAACCGCGTTGCACGTAAGCTAGGTTTGGTTCGGGGCGTCCAGCACAGCTGCTCTGCATCCGAGAGATCCGGAAGTTCGCAGGCAAGCTCCCACTTACCAGTGTCAAGCTGTGCAAGCTTCCCCTCACGCTGTTCCCTAACACTTGGACTCCCGGACCTCTTTTTGCCTCTTGGCTCTCTCTCTCCTTCCTTCCTCCGCCCGCTGCTGCTTCTCCTTGTCGGGCTTTGTCACGCTGTCGTAAGAGGGCAGGGAGGCTGTGGACGGGGTGCTCTCCTTTTTCTCCCGGTGCGTGCCCCCGTTCTCCAGCTTGTTGGAGGTGATCTTCCTGCAGATGAAGCCCCTCCTCGCCAAATGTCCCCGGTAGGCGCGCTGCAGGACCACGGCCGACACCTCCTCCTGCTTGCGTCGCAGCGTGGTGGTGATGGGCTCGTAGGACACTTTGGAAGGGTTGGATGCCACGAACCGCTCTTCCATCTGCTGCCTCAGTATGTCCAGCTCCCCGCTGTCCCCCAGGACGCGCTTGGTGAAGGCAAAGAGGATGTCCAGGCAGTGGATCCGGTCCCCGCTCACCATGGGCAGGTCCATGGCGATGAGCTCGATGGTGTTGGGCTTGGGCACTCGGAGCGGGTGCTCCAGGGCGTCGGCGAAGTCCGCCAGCTTGCAGTACTCGATGAACTGGGTGGCGTCGGGGTCGAACTTCTCCCAGATCTCGTAGAATGTCTCGAAGTCGTCCTCGCTCAGGGGGTCAGCGCTCTCCTCCGTGGCCACACTGAAGTTCTCCAGGATGATGGCGATGTACATGTTGACCACGATCAGGAAGGAGATGATGATGTAGCTGACGAAGAAGAAGATGCCCACCGAGGGGTTCCCGCAGTCCCCTTTGAAGCCGCTGCCTGGGTGCTCCTTGTCCAGGCTGCAGTCGGGGGGCCGGTTCAGGATGGGCAGCAGCAGGCCGTCCCAACCGGCGGAGGTGGTGATCTGGAACAGGCAGATCATGCTGTTGCCGAATGTCTCGAAGTTGAACATGTCGTCGATGCCAGCCTCGTGCTTCACATAGGCGAAGTTGGACATCCCAAAGATGGAGAAGATGAACATGACCAGGAAGAGCAGGAGGCCGATGTTGAAGAGGGCAGGCAACGACATCATTAAGGCAAAGAGCAGGGTGCGGATCCCTTTGGCTCCCTTGATCAGACGCAGAATGCGCCCGATGCGGGCCAGGCGGATGACTCGGAACAGGGTGGGGGAGACGAAGTACTTCTCAATGATATCAGCCAGGAACATCCCTGAGGGAAGAACAGGGGACGAGGTTACCGAGGCCAGGGCCACGCTTCCTTCCTCCTACCGGGCACTGTGGAGCGCAGAAGGCCAAAGGGCTCGGAGAATGAGCTGAACCCTCATCATAAGCATTTCTAACAGGTAGGAAAGTACAGAAAGCACTTACACAGGAACTCAATCAGCAGGCTGAACAGCAGCCAGCTCCTAACTTAGAGGTGTTCGCAGCGGCTCTAGTGTTTTTAAGTTTTTCTATATGTGGACTCATTAATAATGAGGTGTCCTTCATGTTCAGGAAATGATCCAGGAGTATTTTTCTATATTAGATATTTAAGACGTTAATTGGTTTTTGTCTGCAAGACTGGTCCCTCCAACTAAAATGACTTTTTCCCTTCCTATGACTAAAACAAAACATGTTTGTTTTCCTACTCAAGGGCCCATTTTCCCCAGCTTTTCAAATGCTCTCCACCCTGCCATCGGCTTTCTAGAGTTACAAACACAGTGAGAGGGTCCTCCTGTGGCATACGGCTCTTCAAGTTTTACATCCTAACTATTCGGTTAACACTACACACTTTCAATGTATCAGATTCTCGGTTTGTTTCTCCCCACGTGGGCTAGCCTTGGAGATGGGAGCTGGCTGCCCAGAGTGGCCTTCCAGATTTTGAGCTGAAGGGTGTAGATCAAAAGCAGAACCAAAGCAGGAAACATGCCGGAGGAGAAGGGTGCAGAAGTAGAGGTGAAACACATTTTCTGGTTCCACTCCTTTGTGGACCCAGCTCAAGCAGACCGCTTGACTTCAAACTGAAGAGCAACACAGGGGAATCCGAGGAAGGCCACAGAAGGAGGAGGAGAAGGAAAGGTGGGGAGTGAAAGCTAGAGCTGCTGCTCTGATGCGATGCTGCTCTCTGCCCTCTGTGTGCCAAGGGAACCGGAAGAGCATCCACTGACATGAAGCTGTTGACTAGGGAAGAACCTCTTAACCATAAGAACACATAAGCGTTGAGCCTTCCGCTTCAGAGAGCTCAAAAACCTCTCCTTTGAGGGTTTTAAGTTAGAAGAAAGGGGCTAGAGAGATGGTGTGGCGGTTAAGAGCCCTTGTTGTTCACGCAGGAGAGCCAGGTTTGAGTCCTAGCACCCACAGGGTGGCGTACAACCATCTATAACCCCAGTTCCAGGGGATCCAACAACTTATGCCCCCCTGGCACTGCCTGCAGTGGCGCGCGCACACACACACACACACACACACACACACACACACACACACACACTAAAAAGTAAAGCTTTGGGGCTGGAGAGATGGCTCAGTGGTAAAGAGCACCGTCTACTCTTTCAGAGGACCCGGGTTTAATTCCCAACACCCTCATGGCTGCTCACAACCGTCTGTAACTCCCATTCCGGGGAAGGTGACCCCCTCTTCTGACCTCCCTGGGTACCAGTCAAGGCTGCAGTGCGCATACTTACCTCGAGGCAAAAAAAAAAAAAAAAAGCCAGGAAAGATCCCCACCTCCAGGAGCACCTGTGCTGGCCTTCGCAGACGCCAAGGCTGCATGGGGCTGTGTCTAAGCCCCCGTCAGCTGCCCCGGGTGCGGCGGCCTAATGAGAGGAGCAGTGTGGGGGCCGAGATCTGACTCAGAGGACCTGGGCTGGGTGCCCCAAACTCGCATGCTGGGCCACAACCACCTGTACCTGCCGTTCCAGGGCCAACACCCTCGTCTGACCCTCATGGGCACCAGGCACAACCTGGTGCCCACAGGCACGCGCGGTTAACCGCTCACAAACATGAAGTCAGCGAGCAGCGCCCTCCGAGGCCCCCGCATCAGCCCCTGCCTCCGCTCCAGCCTGCGAGGGTTCCTGCCTCACTGCTTTTGGTGATGACGTCAGATGGAACTGTGCGTAAAACAGACTGTTCCCTGCACGGTTGCTTCAGGTCATGGTGTTTCGTCACAGCAGTGGTGACCGTAGCTAAGACACATCACACGGCACTTGACCAGCCGATTCTCCCCGGGCCATCGCCACATTTAAGAGACAAGTTTCCTTTACCTTTCCGGTAGACCTGAACCCCTTAAAGCAAATCAGACTTTGTGTCTTGCCTCCGAGCTGCAGCATTTGCACCCGGGACTGCTGGGAGCCTCAGGGCGGGGGGCGGGGGACGACACAGCGACCACATGACCTTCCTGGCCGGAGAAGCGCACACCTGAGGCGGCTCTCAGACATGGCATCCTCACCCTGGCCCCGCCCACTCACCCACAATGGAGAGGATGACCACCACGAAGTCAAAGATGTTCCAGCCGATGGTGAAGTAGTAGTGTCTCAAGGCAAACATTTTGAGCACGCACTCGCAGGTGAAGAAGATGACGAAGACCAGGTTGATCCAGTAGAGGATGTTCTCCATCTGCTTGCTCTGGGTGTCGGTCTCCACCATCATCGTCACCATGTTAAGGCAGATGAGCATCATGATCACGATGTCAAAGGCTTGCTGAGTGACGAAGTCAAACACGATCCCCTGGATTTTGTTCTGCAGGGGAAACACAGGAGAGTATTCACGGAAGGCTTCAGATGCACAGGGCCGCTGGCCTGCTCGTCTGTGCTCCTGGCTGCCTTCTCGCTGGGACGATTAGTCCAGATATGAGCGTATGTGTGTGCGTGTGTGCGCGCACGGGTGCACGCGCGCGTTTGTAATTATGTAATATTACGTGTAACATAAATGTTAAAGACTTACTGCCGGGTGGCGGTGGTGCACGCCTTTAATCCCGGCACTTGGAAGGCTGGCGGATCTCTTGAGTGTGAGGCCAGCCTGGTCTACAGCCTGTCTGCAGGAGAGCCAGGGCTGCACAGATGGACCCTGTCTCAACTCCTCCCACAACCCCCAAAGGAGATTTATTTTCATTTAATATGTGTGTATGGTATGTGGACACGAGGTGTCCGGAGGGGAGAAAGTGGCGTTGGATCCCCTGCAGCTGGAGCTACAGGTGGCTGTGAGCTGCGGACATGGACGCTGGGAACCGAACCTGGGCCCTCTGCAAGAGCAGCGCATGTTTTCAGATGAGCTATCTCTCCGGGGCCCAAGGTTTTTATACTAAAGTTCCAGCGTGATGGTTGACTGTGTGGGAGAACATCCAGATTAGTAAGACATGTTTCACACAAGCGCGCACACCCACACACACCCCATACATATGTGTGAGGATTAGCTAGGGGAGCAAGACCCCCCCCACAAGTGTGGCAGAATCATCCTGTTGGCAGAGGCACATATGGAAGAAGGGGGAGGAGACAGTTCTCACACCTCTCTCTGTTTCCTGGTTATGGGATGTAGGCTGCCCTCCTGCCATGCCCTTCCTGACACTATGTTTTAGGGCACAGCCACTGAGAAAGTGTTGAGCAAACCTCAGGGTTCTTGTTATTTGAAAGAGGACCCTTTGCCCACTTCTGTCTCACAGGAGGGCTCCCGGCCCGGGCCAGGCCCGGCTCTCTTCTACTCCCTGATGGCTGCTGAAACATCTAGCAGAGGATCCAGAGGCAGCACCGGGCAGCCCGTCACGTCTCCCCCTTCCTTGGTAGCAGCCCTGGTGTGTGCCTTCCGGCTAGCCTGCCCAGCACACCTACCACAGGGCGGGGGATGGGCTTCTGGGGTTTCTTGGAGCCCAGCTTCTTCATGGCATTGTAGTACTTCTTCTGTTCCTCTGTCATGAAGATGTCCTGACCTCCGAAGTAGAGAGAGAACAAAGAGAGGAAAATTACAAGCGGCTCGGGTGGCCCGGCTGGAAGCCGAGGGACTTCCCTTTCCCTCCAGAGGTCAGCGTGGTGAAGGGGCCTCCGCTGGGTGCACTCCAGGGGCAATTCCTCCCCGTAGAGATGCTGCAAATTTAGCTGGGGCGTCTAGAGCCTGCCAGGCTGAGCAATGAGACAGGACTGTGCACTCAGTCAGGAGCAGGCAAGGCCAGTCACACCCAGGGAAAGAAACCGTGTTCTTCTAGTTGGGGTCTCACTACGGGGCCTGAACTGTGCAGTGAGATTTGCTGGCCTCTGCTCCTAAACGCTGGCACTCACTGACATGCCCTGCGGCCCCCTTCCAAACATTTAAGAAGACCCTTGAGTGCAGCAAATGGCAAATTCACTTTTCATGAAATTCAACATTTGGAACTTATGGTACAGGAAGGTAGCTTAGGGGCCGAGCGTGGTGGTGCACGCCTCTGATCCCAGCACTTAGGAAGCAGAGGCAGGTGGGTCTCCGTGAGTTCAAGGCCAGCCTGGTCTACAAAGTCCGGGACAGCCAGAGCTACACAGAGGAACCCTGTCTTAAAAAGGCAGCTTAGGATTCTTGTGATTCACCGAACAGACTAAATTTATAAATAAACAGGAGCAGGTCACCTTCCAGCTTGCTTTGGAGGACTTATGACCCCTGTGGGACACGGGCTGAGGACGGCCTCTCCAGCCCTACCATGCTACCGGAGGCTGGTTTCTCTTCTCGGCCCCTCCCACTGGTGGAGAGCCCCATGAGGAGTGGTCTTGAGAACACAGAACTGCAGGGAAATGTGGGGGCCCCCTGCTACAAAGTTCAGCCCCAAATAAAAAGGATTGCCCGGGGCATTGTCTGTCTAGAGACAATGCTGAGTGCGCTCGTCAGGGTTGGCCTCTGCCCACTGGCGGTGTGGGGAAAACCTATCTTTTTCTTCTGTTGGTTGAAGTTGTCAATGATGACGCCGATGAACAGGTTGAGGGTGAAGAAGGAGCCGAAGATGATGAAGATGACGAAGTAGATGTACATGTAGATGTTGTCCTCGTACTTGGGCTGCTCGTCGGGCTGTGGAAGGGCAGGGGACAGGGGCCCGGTCAGTGTCGGGCTGGGGTTGTCAGGAGGCCCTGCTCTCCCTGTGTGTGGCTGAGAGCTGGGGACGGGAGCCTCAGGCTCTCTCTGCCCTCGGCTGGTCCATCAAGGGCAGGGGGAGGGCCGCCTCATATGCTTTCGCTCTGGAGCAGGACTGGGGGTGTTCAGGGCCATCAGGGTCAAGCAGACAGCAGGGGCTGACCACGCAGAGCTGGGAGAGGGAGGAGGGGAAGGACCCACCCTCCTCACTGCAGGCCATTACGGTCCAAAGAGACAGCTCAGGGCCTTCGTGCCCACCCCTCCCGTGCTTTCTGGCCTTTAAGCTGTTAACGCATCACCATGTGCGTCCGTGCGTCCCTACCTTTCGGGAATCTACGGCTGCGTACATGATATCCATCCAGCCTTTGAAGGTCGCCTGGGAAACAGAGCCGGCTGTTAGCCTGAGAGGGTGGCTGGGGGCCAGGGCAGGGCCCTGAGGGCTTGGGGTCACAAGCACAACATGGGAACCTAGGGGTGTTCAGCTTTCCTGGACTTTGAGTGAATCCCCGACAAAGTCACTGAAGTCTGGCAGAGACAGACTAACGATGGCCTGTAGGGACTGAGGGCGGAGCCCACATCGAAAGCGGGAGGACGGTGAATGTGAACTTACAGGTCCACTGGAATGCTGGGACCACCAAGGAGCCACTCTGTAGAAAGGAATTAGATAAGCACCAAGTGCCTGAGAGAGACACACCAGTTTTCTGGAGCTGCACAGGTTCAAGTCAGGAGCCCAGCCTTTTTTTCCCTTTTGGTTAGTTAATTAATTACTATGTGGTGCTGGGAATTGAACCCAGGGCTTTATCTACATTAGGCAAGGGCCTGTCCTACTCTTCTGTTCTAACCTTAAGCCCAAGAGCCCGACCTTCTTACACTGTGACAGAAAAGCAAAGGGGCCATGGCGGGGAGCAGGAGCACTCACCACTTGCAGAAGGGCCAGGTAGCCCGCTCCCACGTTGTCGAAGTTGATCTTCACGTTCTTCCACCTGATCTCTGTGTTGTTGCCCTCCATGAGCTTCTCACAGTCCGTTTTATTGTTGACGATCTCGATATCGAACCGGATCTCGGAAGTCTCGTTGAAGCAGTAGTGGTATTTCCCCGCGAACAGGTTGACACCCATGATGCTGAAAATCAGCCAGAAGATGAGACACACCAGCAGGACGTTCATGATGGACGGGATGGCACCCACCAAGGCATTCACCACCACCTGCAGTGGAAGGGGGCTGCTGAGAGCTGGTGGGAGGGGCACGCACAGTCTCATGGTTTCCAGGAGGGGAATGGCATTTCTGTGGCTTGCTCGGCCATGATAACACTTCCTCGTCTTCCCAGCCCGAGTGACTGACTGTGCAGGTCCACAGGCAGGACCCCAACGTCTAAGTCTCTGCGCTACATTTGGGTGAACTGTAATAAGCTGTGCTTTGTTTCGGTTTACTCAAACTCCCCTGCCCAAGTTGACCCTGAGTTTTTTCTAGGCCCCAACCCAGGACCAGGAAAATGATATTTTAGTCCAGTCTCCCTGATTTTCAACTGACAAAATCTGCCTCTGTCAGGGAAATCTGAGCAATCGCTCACTAGGGGCCTTTCAACAGACATTCCCCCTCTGAAAAACAAGGCACAATTGTTCAAAGTCATAGCGCGGCCCTTCGGGTTAGCACGGTACAGAACGTCTTTAGGACTATGCAAGGCAGTTCTCTTTTCAGGCAATAGCTGAGCATGCAGATTTTGCAGGCTCAAGGAAGAAAGAAAAAGCTATATTCCCTCTACCAAACGGTTCAGGTTGAAATGTGAGCAGCTATGAGTCTCGCCCAAGGCTCTCTGCCGTCCTGCCTTCCGACACGCTGATTGCTCAGCTGGACCTCAACTCCATTCTTCACAAAGTTAAAAACAAAGAGCCCAGGAGTGGTCGTTTCTTGGGTTTTGCAGTATGCTAGAGGCAGCCAGGTGGCTGTCTCCGCAGCTTTCGCTAGTGTTCAGTGCCTACAAAGCAACCCTGGAGGTGGCCTGGCTGAACACCTTGAGCAGAGCTGCTGAGGCCCAGGAAGGCTGTCCCGACAGCTTCATGCTTCCACTCAGGCTTTGAGGACATCTGCTCTGTCTCTACTGAAAAGAGCCAGCTGCTCTTCCTTTCAGACTGTTCAGTTTGTGATTCTCCACTTCATACATGAATGCCTTTAGACCGAGAGGCAGCTATTAATTCTTAGACCAAGAACTCTCTCACAGTCCAGACAGTTCCTACTGTAGGTATATGTTCCTTAACGCTTGGGCACCCGGGATTGTCGAAGTCTGGAGATTCTCCGTGTCCTTTCATGCATTTATCAAAGGTGCCAGATAATCAGATTCAACGTTTACTTCCTCATTCTACGGTGGTCACCCTTCGGTGGGAGCAAAAAGCAACGAAATGTGGAAAAGAACAGGTGAAAGGGGATGATCCACAAGCAGAACAGTCCCTTGTCAAACAGTAAGAACAGAGTACATGAAGATGTGTGTGTGTGTGTGCGCATGCATGTGTATGACATGTCAGAGCTCTGGGAGGCCATGGTGTGAGGCCTAAAGCAGCCTCCCCAGGTGGAAGCCTAGAGCTGCAGTTCTCATGGCAAGTCAGCCTGTGGCCTGCTCCAGGACATCTTCCCAAGCAAGGGTGCCGCTGAGCTCTCTCCAAACACGGTTCAAACATGGATACAACATACAGCGAGGGAAAACTCGCTGACGCTCTGTGATCCACAAGTCTGGTGTCAGCTTCATCTCTCATAGGATATAAAAATCCTAGAAGATGAAATGGATTTGTAAAACGTTCCTTTCTGTCTCTGTGCTAGGGATAGAACTCAGGTCAAGCGCGTGTTGGGTGAGGGCTTTTCTCTAAGTTATGTTCTCAGCCAATCACAACTACTGGGGAACTCCTTACCTTAGTGTTACAGGTAAGGCAGTAAACAGATTTGGCGGAGTGGACGCTTCTCTTTGCTGTGGACACTGGCCACTACGCCGCGCAGCAGAATTAACCATTCTGGAAGAGGTGCCGGTGTTGTGCCCGGCGATCCGAGAGCAGGAAGCCATGCTCCCTTCTCTCCCCTGGAAAGGACCTGACTAATGACCGAGTTCTCAATGGTGCTCTAACTGGATCCCTCACCCTGCTCTCTGGGTATTCACCCTGCCCTAGTTGTGATACAGTCTGTTATTGTTAAAAGTGAGATTTCTACAGGACAGGCACAGAACTCAAGGGCAGGTTAGAGAAGCCTGCAAGAGAGCTGAATGTTTCAAAGGCAGCTTGCACTTAGCGGTTGACAAGACTGTCACTTATTTGATGAGAAACCTCTTTTGGATAGTAATTCTTACATCTTCCCCATCCCCAAGCTGCCTGGGACACTACTCTTGCTCATTTAACTCTATAAAGACTGTGAGCCAGTTTTTAGCATCTGGCAGAGGGAACATGGCTTTAGTGACAACTACGTACTGACAACAGAAAGGCATGCATGTTTCATAGCAGTGAACACCCCAAGAGTTAACAGCACAGCGAGGTCTCAAGGGTCACTATGGAGGAGAGAAAAGCAAGGAGCGACTTAAGTGTTCCTTTGCCAATAGCAGGACTGTTGCAATTTCTGGTCTTTGGTTTGAGGAAGGAGAGGAGACTGAAGTGAGTACCCCAGTTCAGGCTAGGGTGACACCCCTTTTCAAGGGAAGGGCAGAGCCTAGAATCAGAGCAGCACAGTGACAGTTGAGCCCATCTGCACGGATGATCCTCGGCTTATCAGGGTTTCTTAGCTGAGAGTTTTAGGTGGTACCTTGCAAAAGCTACCGAATGGAAACGCACACCCCGTGGAAAACCGTCCTTCAATAAACACAGGCACTACTGGGTGGCCTGCTAGCAACCTGGTGAGCCTAGCTGCTTCTCCTCCACACAGGTTGGAGAACTTCAGGGCAGGAGTGGGTGTCTGAGGCCTCTCCACTCCCCCGAGTGACAGTTAGCTCCGCTGGCACGTGGTCCCACTATCCTCCTGCCCCCCCCCCACTGCTCTAACGTGCCGGTGTGGGGCCACAGCAGTTCTTGCCTATATATTAGCTTAGCCAAGAACAGGGAGGTACTTTAAAAGCGAAACTCCCTTTGGAGCTGACATGTGTTCTGGACTTGGGTTTCTCATCTACTTGAGAGATGGCAAGTAAAAGTTTTGGGGGATATGGCAAACGAGGGGCAAGGGAAGGTGGGAGCCGAGTGAAGGGAGAAGGGGGTGGGTGCTGTGAAAAGGTCTCCTGCATCTGGATCATTCGAAGGATTTCCTCTACACAGGTGCCTCCAGCTGGTCCCCGGCGACTGCGTCTGAAGCAGTGACAGAGTCAGCGATGAGCCACCAGACGGAGAGCGCTCACAGTGCCGGCTGGGCGAGCTGGGAGCTGTCTATAGGAGTGGCAGTCTCCTTGAGGAGGCCCAGGGCCCCGCCAGGGACTAGGTTCGGGTCCAATGCTGTAGTCAATGCCTTTGATGGGTTGTTCATAGCTGCATCCTGTCCCCAGTTATTCTGCCCCCAAGGTGGACTATTAACCCTAACACTACCAAGGCTTGTGAAATGTGGGCAGGCAGAGGAGCAGAGCGTTTTAGCCAGACTTCCGCTCACACTGTGGCCACTGCGGCTGTGCACTGTGCCTAGAACGGCACACACCCTCTCTGAATTTCGCCTGGTCAGAACAGCGTCTGTCTTTCGCCCATGCTGAAACCTCTCTTACTTGTGGGAGAAAGACGCAGAATTCCTTTTTAATTAGAATGAACTCGTCGCCCTTCTTCCTGCAGAAGGCTTCAGGAGGCCATCGAAGGTCACGTTTAGCCAAACTGTGACTGTGCTACAGAGTCAACACGGGGTCACTGCAAACACCGTTTGTTTAAAAAAACTAAGATAATGAGACTCCTAAGTCCCCATTAAAATTTCCCCTTCCTGTACAGTGGCGAATAGCCTTGTGGACTACTGGCTGGGCCACAGATGAGGAATGAGCCAGCCGTAACGTTCTGGTCTCTATTGAGCCAATCAGTCTTCCTTCATGTGGAGCATAATAGCTCCAGTCTCATGCCTACGTCTCGTATTTGCACATTTAGAAACACCCTCTGGTTTGCTCTCCTGCATGTATACAACATCTAAATTTAAGTGAGTTTTCTTGGGCCCCTGAGCATAACAGACCCCCCTGACTGGCACAGGGCGAGTATCACCACGGAGCCAGCTGTCCGAGGGATTTTCTGGACGACATTTTAGCGTGCGCACACACATCTGTGCACACCGACAGGGCAAGGCATCAAAAGAGAAAGCCGCTTGAACACAGCAGCGCAACAGCCCCTTGTACCGGCTGGCCCCGGGCAGTGGGCGGCCCAGGTAGAAACAGGGGATCTCAAGAGATTCCAGAGCTAGCTGATATGCAGCCGCCTGGCCTCGTCCACTGTTCTGATGCTGTGAGGACGGGGACCACAGAGCATGGGCAGGGGGCTGGGGGTGAGGAGGAAAGCTTTGCTACCAGACAGCGGCTGCCAGTCCCGAGAGGGACTGGGCTGAGAACAACAAGGTGCAATAAGAGGAATCAGAATAGAAAGAAACGCATTTCTTCTCCCGGGGTCATGCCGAATTCTGCTCCGTCCCCAGTTCCAAGCCTGCCGCCCTGCCTTCGAGTCCTTTCAGTGACCCCCCAAGGCCACAGGTCCCATGTGGCTGCTGCCTCTATCCTGCACTCTTCCTGCCAGCAGCCTAGGCTTTTCAGCGGGTCTCTGGGTTATAATTCCCCTTCTTTGCACCTGGTGATTCTCCCTATAAATCCAGCAGCCCAGAAAGCCGCCCCGAGTGCTACAGGTAAGCCAGGCCAGATGAGGGAGGCAGATTAACAGGTTCCGCAGCAGCACGTTGTGGGGGGCGGGGCTAGTATTAACGTGATGAGGCAGCTTAAGGCGACTCCCCCGCACGGGGCAGGTGCGAGGGAGAGAGGAGGGTCAGCTTGGCAGCTGCACCGCAGTCTGTGTTTGCATGATCTCCGCCCTGTGATCAGTTCTAGCATGCTTTTACAGTTCCATTGGCATGCAGAAGGATCGGCTGCTCTTAGTATCTTACCCTCATCCCTTCAAATCGTGATAAGGCTCTTAAGGGTCTCAAAGCTCTTAGGGTCCTAAGGGACTTTATGGCACCTAGTTCCGAGTAGCCCAGGGCATTAGCTATAAGGCTGACTAAAGAGACCTACACAAAAACAGAAGAGAAAAAGAAAAAGAAAAGGAAAAGAAAACAGAGGTTCCAGAGTGTTAGAATAAACCCCTAGCACTGATTTAACAGATGGGGGTCCCCAGCAGAGGAAGTGGGTGTCACCGGCTGCCTACTTCAGCCTACTTCAACTTGACTCAAACAACCTGGAAGGAAAGGTGGTTGAGAGAGGCAGAAGAAAAACACAAAGGGAAGAGAGATTGAATAAAGGGAAGGGAGCGGAACACACATAAGTCGGGAAGGGAAGGGGCTGAGGGGAGGGGAGAGGAGGAGGTCCCGTTGGAAGGAGAGGAGCCTGAAGAGGTGACATGAACCTTACCCTCGCCCTTTACAGTCTGCAGCTCCCAGAGGCTCCCATTAAATTAAGCCAGACAAACTTAATGGAACCTATGGAAAAGAATACAGGTAAATACACACCCACGCACCCGCCGCCCCTCCTCAGCTCAGCCACCATGGCTTTTCCAACGGGGACCAGCTCTCTTATCCTGGTTGACAAGAAACCATTTGAGAATTGGATGAGTCACTACACCAACAAAGGAAATGCAGTCAAGAAGTTCCACAGGTCGCTGCCTCTCCCAAGAGCCTCCTTGACAGGGTTCCGGCCCCGTGAGAGCTACCTGCATGACCCCCTCTGTGAACTCTAATCTCAGCCTCAGAAGCCCAGCCATCGCCCTGAGTGGCCATAGAACCTTGTGTGGCTGTGGACACCAAATCCATCCTTCTCGTCATTCCCTTCCTTTCCTTCTAGACGAGCTCCAAATGCACTGGCCTCTGCCAGCGCCAGGACAGTCTTTGATTACTCTTATCGTAAGAACTAGAATAACTCTTGGCGGAAGGGTCCTTTTCACTCATAGACAGGGAATGACCCACCCCGCTGACCTAAGCCGGTGCTCGGGCTACCGGGGCCGGCTGTGGAGACCTGCTCCAGCACGTGGGTGACGTGGCAGGATTCCAACAGGGCATCGGTTTCTGAACCAACCAGAACTGAACCGCTGACTTCCTGGGGAAGTCTGTTAAGCCTAGACTCAGGCCAACACTTCCCTGCTCCCCAAGAGCAAACTTACCGTGCTCCCACTACCAGGGTGACCCTGAACACTGGATAGGAGCCACACCTGGGGCTGCCCGGGCTTGGCCTCAGCAAGACATGGGGCACTTGGCCCAAACATACCACTACCCGGTCAGGTCTGAGGACGTCTGGCTTGGGGTTTCTCACTGCCGCCTTTCTCTCGCATGGCATGCTATTCTAGCTACACACGGGTGTGGGACAGGTCAAGATTTTCCTTCTACTGGGAAATGGGAGCCATCAGTCTACTTTAAGTGGTGTTCCAAAGCCAAAGAGAACGTCTGTAGGCTCATCTGCTGCTCTGTGCCCCCTTGCTTAGCCTGCCTTAGCTCTGCGCCCACACTGTGTGTGGCAGGACACACACCTCTTCTGTTGCGTGACTGGAGATTAAGCCCAGGCCTTGGGAACCCTGGGCAAGTGTGTAACTCTGTGACTGGAGATTAAGCCCAGGCCTTGGGAACCCTGGGCAAGTGTGTAACTCTGTGAATGGAGATTAAGCCCAGGCCTTGGGAACCCTGGGCAAGTGTTAATTCTGTGACTGGAGATTAAGCCCAGGCCTTGGGAACCCTGGGCCTCTGTGAATGGAGATTAAGCCCAGGCCTTGGGAACCCTGGGCAACTCCTGAGCCACACCCACAGACAAAAAAACAAACCAAAACAAAATCGGCTTTTCTCGAACTTGCTCTGTAGACCAGGCTGGCCTGGAATTCAGAGATCCACCTGCCTCTGTTTCCCAAGTGCTGGGATTAAAGACCACCACACCTGGCTAAAAATATTTTTTTTTTTTTTTTTTTTTTAAAGAAGACATTTGTAATTCAGTACCAGGATTAGCACGGGACAGAAGTGAAGTAGGCGGTCAGTGATGGAGCAAGGGGCAGGCTTAAAGGATTCAGTTTTAACCTGGTGCAAACTGACTCATGCATGTGCTCATAGCCCATCAGCTTTGGTATCCGCTATGGAGCTGAATTCAAGGCACTGCTCAGAGCTAATCAGGAAGGAGGCGTGCTCCTGTGGGGTGCACACGAATGAGGCTGGAGGTGTCTTGACATCCCCCTGGAGCTGGAGCCACACGGGTGATAGAGACTGGTGCCCTCTGCCGAGCAGTGCTCGCTTCTAACCACTGAGGCACCGCTCTGGCCTGCAGGCCAACCCTTACCTCCAAGTAACCTAGAACTGCCCAGCTGTTTGTGAGGTCCTAACGGGATCTGCCAGTGGAAGGTCATCCCATTTCCACTAGGCGCAAGCTCGAAAGTCCCCTGGGTTAGCCTCACTTTGTGAACCCTCGGCAGGGAAAGACTGCAGAGACTTAAACTTTGAGTGTCTAGGGACCACTACGAAAAGCAGGAGGACCCGCCTGAAGGACGGCAACTTTACAGATAACTGTGCAGTGGGAAGAAGGACAAAGGAGGCGCAGAGGTCAATTATGGGGCTGGCCGGCTCAGCTGAGCCAAGGTGGACAAGGCGAGACTAGCTGGCTCCCCCTCAGCTGTCCCTCGGCAGCTGATAACTCTTACAGCCTCCCGGTCTCCAAGTTATACCCTTACTGGACATCACTGGACATAATCAGAACATTTGGTCAAGTGTACAAGGAAATCAAGCCTTTAAAATAAAAAAAAAGAAGAGTTAAAGAGACAAAGTTGAACCACTCAGGCACAGAAAGAAGTGGACTGGGTGACCTCTCCAGGGAGAGAATGTTTTCAGGAGGCCGAGGTCAGTCTGAGGTGCGTTGCATCTTCACATTCCTGCTCCTGAACAGAGGTACTAACCCTGCAAGCAACGGGGGAATGGTTCTTGGAGAAAGACGGCAAACTTGTTTCACAGGGCACAGACACCAGCGTACACGAAGGCCTGAGGAAAAGAAAACAGGCCTGTTTGGGAATTCACACCACTTCCTAATAAAGAGAACCCATCTAAGATGCTGTCTGATGGTCTTCACGGCTCTAGAATGGTGCTGGCAGCAGCTTTAAGAGGCAACAAGGAAAAGCGAGTCTCTAGCAGGGCAACAGGCATGGAGACACCTGAGTTAGCAGCGGATGAGGCCGGGCAGCACTGCAGGTATGGTCAGCTAGGCCCTACACTTACACCTCATGCTCTACGATGCCCACATAGCCAGCCGTGCTCCTCCGACGGGCAGCACCCTCTGCGCAGGCCTAGCTGTCTGCATACCAGGCGAGGCCTCATTTTCCACCCGAAAATGGAGCATGGCACTCTACAGAGACATCACAGGGAGCAGCAGGCCGTGCCCTGTGTATGGGTTTCATCTCATAGGCTCTGAGAGAGAAGCAGCCATGTTTAAGACTCTTCATATTTTCCATGACACGGAGTGGGCTTTGCATATTATGGGTATTCAACAAACATTGGGCAAATGGACAGAGGTCAGAGGTCAAAAGAGTACGGTTCCTGTGAGAGCCCTGTTCCCATAGGCTGTACCCAGATACAGAGCTAGGCTAGAGCCGCTCGCTGAACAGGCTCCCCAGGGCTGGGGCCACGCCGACTTGTCCTCCTGGGACTCCTTATGAACTAAGTGTTCGATTCATGTTGATTACCAAGGACTGTCAGAGCCAATGTGGGACCCGCAGCAGTGTAATAACCCAGCAACTTCCAAAAGCTAGAGGTGCTGATGGGTTATGGTCAGTTGGCACATGCATGTCTCGCTGCTCTCTTTTGTCTACAGAGTAGGAAAAGAGAACCCTACATAAGTGTGATCCGTAGGTGACCTGGCATAGGATGTGGCTTGCCTGACGGGAACCTTGAGTCTGGGGTTGCTCAGTGCAGAGAAGCAGCTCAGGTTGGGGTTGACCATGGAGGGAAGGGGAGCTTCGCTCCATGACATAGTTGTTGGGCAGCTGGAGAATGGAAGAGGACCCGAGTCCTCACTAAGCCCGGGAGAGGAGGGGCTCCTGGGGCACCTTCCCCAGTCAAGGTGCTGAGGGTGACTGTGACGCCCCCTTCTCCAGGAGGAGAGCCAGCCTGGCTTCAGGCGTCCTTCCACATGCTCCACAGCTGGAGCTTCAATGTCTAGATCTAATGGCAGTAGGGACCCGTCACACACATCCAGCCTATCTGGGTCCCTTTAAGAGTGCAGGGTGGCTTCACCTCATTTGCATGCCTTCCCAAAGACTAGTGACTGCGACAGCTGTTCTTGGCTGACTATACCTGGAGTTAACTAAACCCCCCACAGGAAGGGCAGCCCCCTGAGGGGTTCCTGCCTAACTTGAAGGGAAGAGCCACTTCTAATCTGGATCTGGTGGGAAGACACACCTTTAATCCAGATCTTCCGAGGCGGGAATAGCCACCTCCAATCCAGGCCACCTTCTGTGGAAGCCTGGAGGAGGACATGGAAGAAGGGAGCGCTGGTCTGGCCTGTTTGCTCTCACCTGGCTACCTTTGCTGAGCCTACTTCTTTGGGGTTCTGGGGTATACGGAAGCCCAGCTGAGATTTCCAGCCTTGTGGACTGATCAATGACTGGATCCTTGGATCTTCTGTTCATAGGTGGCCATTGTTGGTTTAACTGGACCACAGCCTGTCAGCCATTCTAATAAGCTCTCTCTCTCTCTCTCTCTCTACACACACACACACACACACACACACACACACACACACACACACACA
>NW_026596085.1:486616-497950 GCF_907164565.1 Psammomys obesus
ACACACACACACACACACACACACACACACACACACACACACACACATATGTACTATAAGTTCCATTACTCTAGACGGGCATGGTAACATCCCTGGAGGTAGACACTGACCACAGAGGCAGAAGATAACCTATGAAAAGCATGTGTGTGTGAAGGAGAAGCCATTGCTCTCGCAGGGTCCTGAAAGACTTCCCCACTGATCTGCCCTAGGTACTCCACAGGTATCCCGAAGGCAGTTCACCACACGCCAAACAAGTCTCTTCCTAACCTGCCCACCCTGTCTCGGCCTCCAGAGCCTCCATCTCTGCAGCCCTTCCCAGCCCCCAGATGAGTTCTCCACCACCGGGGTCCTGGGACTCGGATACGCTTTCCTTAAATTCTGCAAGGGAAAAGCTTTAGTTAGCACAGGCAGAGGAAGATTGTCGTTGTCAGTTAACTAGGGGAGTGAGTGCAGAAGGGGTGAGAAACAGTGTCCAAAGCTGCGGCTTCCAACCTGAAAACACAACACAGGAGCTCGCCTCATGAAGCCTGGGACCCTGGGACATACAGCCTGGAGGGGAGAGTTTTCATTTGGCGATCGAAGCAGGACTGGCCACACCACAGGCCCTTCTTCCCAGGAAACTTGACTTGATCAGCACATCTGGGAAGCATCCATGGGTGTAGACAGGAGAGAGAGGTGCCGTCCATCCCCCACCCCACCTCATCCCCCACCTCACCTCATCCCGCACCCCCCACCCCTCCTCCTCCTGCACCCACTTATCCATACACCCCACCTCATCCCCCACCTCACCTCATCCCGCACCCCCCACCCCTCCTCCTCCCCACAGTCTTCTCCACACTGCATCTCATCTCAGACCCCCATCTCACAGTATCAGGAAGGAGGGGTCCTGCTGTCTCGCAGCAGGGCCTTTCGGGTGTCCAGGCTAAGGCAGGCACTTTCTGGATCTAAGTAAGCCAGGCGCGGTGGCGTGGGGAACAGCACAGCCCCTGGGGCAATGCAGGCCTTCAGAGGGCCTGCCCCACACAGGAGCTGGCCGAGCACGAGGGCCTGCCCCCCCGCCCCCCACCCCCGAGGCTGCACGCTGCTTGCTAGCCTGGCCCCGGCTCCTGCTACAAGGGGTGAGGGAGGGAAGACAGGACACCTACAGCCACGATGAGGAAGTCCAGCCAGCACCAGGCGTTGGTGAAGAACTTGACGAAGCCGTAGGCCGTCCATTTGAGCAGCATCTCCAGGATGAAGATGTAGGTGAAGACCTTGTCCGCGTACTCCAGGATGGTGCGGATGGTCTTCCTCTGCTCGATGTAGATGTCCTCGAAGGCCTGAAAGACACGAGAGGCTGCCTAGTGAGGGGAGGTCTGCACACGGCTGGCTCTGAGGATACCCAGGCTCACGTGTCCATCGCATGAATTGATAGCATTTTCATCGTCCACCGAAAGAACTCACAGATCTCCCGCTCTCACCCTCTGGCTCCCACATTCTGCTGGTCTTCCATACGCTCATCACCCTTCTGGATATTTTGCACAAGCGGGGTGATCCAATACATGTTGTTTGTGCCTGGCTACTGCTGCTTTTTAAAGATTTCTTTTCTTTTCAATCACGTGTGTGTGTGGGGGGGGATGTGTGTGCGCATGTAGGTGCCCACGGAGGCTAGAGGTGCTGGCCTGCCTCTAACTGGAGTGACAGGCAGCTGTGGCCTGCCTGATGTGGGTGCTGGGAATGGAAGTCACGTCCTCTGGAAGGGCAGTGTGCACTCGTAATGGCCGAGCCAACTCCCCAGCCCCTATGCCTGGCTTCCTAACTAAACGTGGAGGTCTCAGTCTCCTCTTAGTTCCTGGATACCACAGGGGTGAGCGGACCGCCCCCAGCGGGTGGGAGAGTCTTCAGTGTGGAAGCCATAGTGCTATTTTCTTTGTATGGAACCCACGAAGGAGGAACCCTTCTCTTGCATGATGGGGGACTATGTAGCTGGGGTGCTAAGAGGACGCGTGATGCTCAGCTGTGACTCGTGTCAGCGAGAGCAGTTCCAGGGGAGACAAAAAAGATGGTTTTACCCTATGATGGGCTCAACTTCCAAACGGATTCCCCAGAGCTCCCTGCTCGTTGGATGAAGCAGCTCCCTGGGGATCTGGGGACGCTGTTCTGCCTGACACCTTCCCCTTGCTTCCTGTCCACCAGCAGCTGAACAATGCCCCCCCACACTCCCGCCACCATGGCATTCTACCTCCAGAGTCTCAGAAACAAGGAGCCAAAAGGGCCTAAACCTTCTGAGGGGATGAGCCAACCAAGCTTTCCTGTCGAGCATTTTGTCACGGGTGACATGAAAAGGGGAGGAATGCCTGAAAGGGGGGAAGCACCTCGGGGGCGGAGAGCATCCCCTGGCATGCTCGAAGAGGCACCTCTTTGAGCAGTCCCAAAGGAGGCAGCCAGGCCCTTCACAGCCTTCTGAAATGGAGGACTGGGGTGCAGCTCACCGGCTTGGCCAGCGCGGGCAGGGCCCCGTGTGCGTCCCAGCACCACAGGAAAGGAAAAGAAGAGGCACGTGGGCACCAGCTGAGCCACCTCACGCCATGAAGGAGCAGGGAGACAGCGGTCATGAGGCCCGACCCTTCCCATGGTCTTGGCCAAAGGAACTCTCTTTATTCAACTAAAAACCACCAAGGGCTTCCCTTAAGACAGAGCCCTGGAGAGAAGTCCGTTCTGTGAGAATGAGATGCTCAAGGATGGGGCCTCCCTCTGAGCTTCACTGGACATCAGAGCTATAGCTCCCCTTCAGCCGGGCAGCCTACCTGCCTGTCTCCCTCCCTTCCCTTCCTTCCTTTTCTTTCTTTGAGACAGGGTCTCTCTGTGAAGCCCTGGCTGTTCTGGAACTCACAATGTAGACCAGGATGGCCTCGAACCCACAGAGCTCCACATGCCTGTTTCCTGGTTGCTAGGTTAGAGGCGTGCGGTGCCAGGTGCACATCTGTTGGCTGTTCAGGGTCTTCTTGGTCCTCTATGAAAACTGCTACGCACAGCCCAGAACCTTGGGTCAGTGCTGCTTTGTTCTATGGTGCAGTCTGTGACCCGAGGAACGGCAATGCTGAACACCACCCCATTCTCCCACCAACGTCTGACAGACAGACAGTGCTACCTCACCTGGAGCCTCCGCAGCACCTCAGGAAGCACGGGTGACATCGTGCGGCATCTGACCCAGGGCGGGTGGGGTGGTCTGGCAGCCCACCGGCAGGGCAGTGTCTACCCTGCCATCCTGGGGGCCTCTTATTTACCTTCCTTCACAAACCTTCCTCTCGGCCCTCCCAGCTTTCCCTCCCTGGGCCACCACAGGGCATGCTTGCCCTGCTCAGCCTCTTAGTGTTTATCTGGCAAGCCAAGGAAGCCGCCTGGATTCCTGATCTCTTCAACACTGCCTCCGAGACCTCTCCCTTCCTCTTTTCACTCCAGGTTAAGCTCTGGTTTCACACCTTCTGTAAAACGGTCTCCAGGGGCCAGCGAGCTGGCTCATGAGGTGAGCGTGCTTGCCACCAGGCCTGATGACCCGAGTTCAGTCTTGGGGACCCGCACGGCGGAGGAAGAGAACCGGCTCTTGTACACCGCCCTCTGCTCTGGATTTCCCCACAAGTAAATGATCAAACCATCATCCACCCGACTCCCTTACGCCAGTCTCTGGGCAAAGGGTCCTCTGTGGCAACCCAGCTGAACATGGGGCAGATGGAGAGGGGAACTCTGCGCTCCATCCCTCGCGCCCGCCTGCTGCTGAGCAGGGCGGGCAGAGCAGAGCTGCGGCTCTGAGCACTTGCCATGCTGTGTGTGGGTTTTCCAGGGAGTGGGGGAGGACAACAGCCCTCCTGACTTGAGTCACAGAAATGAAGAGTGAGCAGGGGTGTGGAGAGGGAAGCTCTCTCAGGAGGCTGCCGGGGGCAGGGCAAAGCTGGCAGTGGCCTCAAGTGTGTGTCTCCATCCCCACGGAAAGGGCTTCTTAGGCTCGAGGGGTTCGCTAAGTCTTAAGGTCAGAAGAAGAGCAGAGTCATCTCAGAGCTCCAAACCCCTATTCTCGGGACCTCAGCCGATCGGTCCCCTCAAAGACGCTGGGCGTGAGGCCGACCTGGCCTCTGCTCACTGTTTCTTTGCACCCGCCTCCCCGAATCTCACCAGGGCGCCGCTGCTGAGCAGGATCATGAAGATGATGAAGGTCTCGAACCAGTTGTGCTCCACAATGAGGAAGCAGGTCTTCCGCAGGATCCACCAGGACTTGCCCAGCCCCTCCTCAATGTTCACCTGGCAGCACTTGAACCTCTGGACACAGCCTGCCACCAACGGAGAGTCAGGTCAGGAGGGGTTCAGGCCTGGGCAGCCACCACTGGACCCCGCACTTCCCTGCCACCCCCTCCCCACTCACCTACACCCCGAGCTGCCCTGCCCCCGCTCACCCTCCGTGAAGCAGGCGTCGGGATCCAGGTACTCCTCGGGCTGCTCCACGGGGACCTCCTCCACCTCGGGCTTGATGTCTATGGTGCTTCCTTCAGAGGAGCTGGTGTCATCCAGTTTCTAGACACAGAGAAGGAAGGGGTCAGGGGGTCATGCAGGAAATGTCCACCTCCTCAGTGCCACCTCTGCTGGGTCCTCGGACAGACAGACACTGCCCGCAGGGGCAGCTGGAGCAACACAGACACACTAAAGGGTTCGCCCTGGCCCCACACCTGCCTGCTCCAGAATCCACTGGACTAACTCAGGGTTAGCCCCGGGGCTCTGTCACCCAGGGAAGGCCTCGAGTGACCCTCGGCCCAGGGCTGCTCTCAGAGCAGAGCGGCTACTGCGGAATCCCGGTTAGGCTGCGGCCGAGCCGGGCCTTGGGGCCGAGAGGGCCCGACGTGCCCACACAGCAGGGCGTTCTCCCGGCCGGGCCTTACGTCTTTGCTGCCCTCGGGGTCCGACTCGCTGCTGACGTCCTCGGTGTTGAGGTTCTCGAAGTCGGACTCGCCCACGGCAATGGGCACGCGGACCGTGAGGTTCGGGTTGTTGATGAAGGACATGTGGTCCTCGTCGATGATGTACTTCTCCACGCTGCTGCCGATGCCGCTGGTCGTCCCATTGCCGTTCTTCTGGAAGTCGCCGTTGCGGTGGATGTCCACGCCGGTGTGGTTGGCGATGCAGTTGGCCTTCTTCTCGTCCAGCTCGTCCAGCGGCTTCACCTCCTCCGCCTCGCGCTGCTTGAAGTGCGCCTGCATGAAGGCGCGCACCTTCACCTTGGTCCAGGCCACGCCCTTCTTGATCCGGATCACCGAGATCTGCAGGTTGTTCATTTCGCCGTCGTCGTCCGTGGCCGCCAGGTTGTCCGCGCTGAAGGAGCTCAGCAGCAGGGCCAGGAAGAGGTTCAGCACCTAGCCGGCGGCATGGGGAAAGGGGAGAGGCGGGATCGTCTTAGGAGGTCGTCTACACTGCCCAGGCTTCCAGGTCGGAAGCCACAGAGACGGCAGAGAGTTTCTGTGTGCTCTGCGCGGCTCCTGTCACAGCTCACTTTACTTGTGTGTTTATTTTGTGTGGCAGACGGAATGCCCAGCCTTGTGCACGTGGGGTGAGCGGCGCCCCGGCACACTAACCTTGCAGCCCGACAAGGTATTTTAAACATTCATGTTACCGGACGGGAATTTTTAAAATTTTACCGTAAGGAACTTTGCACCTTTCTCGGCTCTTCTCTAGTTCTCCTTATGGCAAGAAGCAAAGGCTTCGAAAGGAAATTATCCAAAAATAAAAAGCAAAAGTCCCATGTGGATTATGGGGGGGGGGAGCAGGGGGAGGGTGCAAGTCATGAGTCTGTGACAGCAGTGTCTCAAGGGACCCGAGTTAGAAGAAAAACTTAGGTTTCCAGAGCCGTACTTTCATAAACAAACCAAGGAGGCCAAACCGAAATGTGCACGGCACCTTCCTTCAAGGGTGGCTCTGGAGCGTGGGGGCAGTTTAATGGCGGAACACAAGTTCAGCATGTGCCAGGGCCTGGGCTTGATCTCCAGAACACGTCAAAAAGTAAGCAAAAAGAAGGAGTCATCTCTGCTTTTTTAGGGGGAGGGGTGTTCAAGACAGAGTTTCTCTGTGTAGCCCTGGCTCTCCTGGATGTACTCTGTAGACCAGGCTGGCCTCGAACTCACAGAGATCCGCCTGCCTCTGCCTCCTGAGTGCTGGGATCACAGGCGCGCCCACCACACCGGCTATCTCCCCTTTCCTAACATTCACAAAACTACCTTTGCTGGGAGCAGTGGTCTGTACACTGGCTACATGGGAAGCTAAGGCAGTCCTGCTGGAGTTAGGGGTTCAAAGCCTGAGCAGGACAGTGTCTAACGCAGCCGGATGCCCAGCCGTCAAATGCAAGCTCTGTTTAAATTCCCTAGTCTCCCACATTGGATGGCGCACAGTACTGTTTTGCTCTCCAACAGCCCAAACTGGCGTCAAACCCCCATCCAGATGCTTCCATCTCCCAAGTGCTGGGGTCACAGGTGTGGATCACCTAGCTGGCTAAGTGTTCTTGAATGAAGGGGTGATAGGTAATGACCAAGATCTGAAGAACTCCTGCCTGTCAGCTACCTCAGAAGCGTGCGGCAGAGACAGACAGACACAGCCTGGTCGGGCTGGAGGCAGGCGCGTGGAGATCTGGGAGCCCTGAAGAAACCCCCACCTGGGGCAGGGCCTGGGATTTGGCCTTCTTACTGACCGGCCCTTGTGTGCTGATGATGCCGGTGGGTCCTAGGTCACTTTTCTAGCAACACTGGGTGAACCATTATTGCAAAGACTCGACCCAGACATACTGTGAAGAAAGCTGGAGGTGTAGAAATACGTGAAGAAATAAGTGTGGAGGAGGCACGCGCTGCCCCCTGAAAGGAGAGAACAGACCAGCGCCTAGGGGTGGCTGGTGGAGAATGCCAGGGGTCGCAGGAGCTCTGGGACAACCACTGTGACGGGAGAGCCTTGGCTGCCTCCAGGAACTGTGCCAGTGGGAGCTCGGGAGAAGGGAGTGGCCGAGCTCACGGGATCGTGCAGCTGCTTTTCCACGAAGTGTACATGAGCCACCCAGTGACCACGTGGCCATGTCTGTGGGCACTTTCGGCCATTGAAATTTGGGAGGTGCTGCCGGCAGCTGGTGGGCAGAGGCTGGGGGTGGTGCTAAGTTCAACCCTGCCCGAGAGGCCTACAGCCTGAGATCTAGGAAAAGGCGGCTTTCTGTAACTGGAAGGACAGGCAGGCGAAAGGCCCTGAAGTCTGCGGGCTGCGTGCTGGAGCTCGGGCCGGGGCGCCCTAACCTCACTGTTTGTTTTCTTCGGTTGTGACGGAGGGTCAGGAGGGTGGTGTGTCACGACTCAGCGGCATTCCAGTAACAGTCGTTTGTACCTTAAAGCAGACCTGGGCCGAGACGGAGACAACAGAGGAGGAAAGCGGTGGGGTGGGGGAGGAGCAGCGTGGCTGCAGCCGTACTCACCACCAGGTTGCCGATGACCATGACCATCATGAAGACGATGAGGCACATGGCCTGGCCGGCCACCTCCATGCAATCCCACATGGTCTCGATCCACTCCCCGCACAGCACCCGGAAGACGATGAGGAACGAGTGGAAGAAGTCGTGCATGTGCCAGCGCGGCAGCTGGCATTCCTGGTTGATCTTACACACACACTCCTTGTAGCTCTTGCCGAACAGCTGCATGCCCACCACGGCGAAGATGAAGACGATGATGGCCAGCACCAGGGTCAGGTTGCCCAGCGCGCCCACGGAATTCCCGATGATCTTGATCAGCATGTTCAGCGTGGGCCAGGACTTGGCCAGCTTGAAGACTCGGAGCTAAGGAGAAAGTAAGAGTGAAGCGAGGGCCCACTGCCTCGCCACGTGGCTGAAGTAAAACCTTAGGAAATCCTCAGAACTTCCTAATCGTGTCTCAGACTAAAAGATTAGATTGAGTCATGGGTGAGAGAAAACTGGCGAATTACAGAAATTGAGTGAACAGTAAGTCCAGGACCCAGGTCCTGTCTTTGGATTCTTACAGTCCTTCTGACTGGATTCTAGAGTTCTCATCTGAGGAGCAGGGGGTATAAAGTCTGCAGGAAAGTGTCAGGACAGTGAGCTAACCCTGAGTCACCTTAAAAAGACAAGCACTAGAGAATTCTAATGGTTTCCTTTCGCTTGCCAACAATTAGCCAACGGCCGACAGGAAAGAGCGAGGCGCTCAGAATAACTCGGGGCAAGCAGAGGCAGTGCCACATGCTCGAGGACGTCTGTGGAAGGGGCAGTGACGTCAGTAACTCGGAAAACCTAACTCCTGCTGCCTGTCAACCACAGTGCTTACATTCTGTAATAATTACAAATAGCCGAGAATTACAAGGCATGAAGCCATGGCCGATGGCTGTCCATCAGGGACACTGTCCGTGTTAGGTGTCACACTGCAATACACAGACACTGCAGCCATCGCCAGCAGTGATCTGTGCCAGCCAGGAGTGTGGGGCTTCTCTGGAAGCCCGAGAGTCCCCCGTGAGCCCTTCGGGGCCACTCAGAAGGTTTTCCCTACCTGGCTCCCAATTTATTCCCAATATAGTTTTCAGGCTTCTTCAACCTCAAAATTCTTTCCCTTGTCATTGAAATAAAACTATTTTTTTTAAAAAGTCAACAGTGGGCTGGAGAGATGGCTCAGGGGTTGAGGGTGTGGACTGCTCTGCCGGAGGACCCTAGTTCAAAACCCAGCACCCACATGGTGGCTCTAGTTGAAAAGGACCCAGAGCTCTCTTCTGATCTCCTCAGGGGCTGCATGCAGTGCTCAGATACACACCCAGGTAAAACACTCTCAGACACATAAAGCAAAAGCAGAAATCTCAAAAAAAAAGAAAGAAAGAAAGAAAGAAAGAAAATCAACTGTGGGCTAGATGTAAGCAGCCATCTCAGCAAGGCTGGTGTGTGTATCCCACGGCCGACCTCAGTCAGCGCTTTCTCTGGGGAGCGGACTACCTCAGCAAGAAACCCGCAGGTCCTGGCCTGACTGAGATACAGCAAGGTCCTACAGTCCCCTCACGCCATTCACGCCGTGCTGAGGGCTGCTCTCCGCAGACGGCCTTAACCTCTCCAGAATTACTTAGCAGCATTTTCTTATATAATACATTAACAGAAACTACATTAATTACCCATAACACGGAAGGTGAAGTCGATGGTCACCCACTAACTTCAACACAATCTGAGAAAACATCTTACTTTCAGTCTCTGAAGGGGTTACCACACAAAAGTGAAGAAAACCATCTCTGAACACAGAGATTCTCTTCACGTCAGGGCAAAAGCCAGAGAAAAACTCAGTCGCCCACCCAACGATTTCAGAAGGCCCTGGGAAGTCTTCGTCCTCTGAATTAATCATTATTTTTCTAAGAGACCTCTAGAAAACTGATTTCTTTTGTTCATTATCAAGCCCTAACGTTTACACGATATTGCACTTAGCAGAAAGGCTTTCAGGGTTTTAGAGGAGAAGCCAACCACGAGGCCAAGTGCGGTGGGGCAAGGCACGCCTCAGGGGACACGCCCCGTTATCTTAGACGCGTGCTGGGTCGGGAAACGTGCAGAGAGATTGCAGAAATCTGGAATACCAGTCGGAAAGACCGCAGCACGGACAGCCCCTCCACGTCCGCGAGACCCAGCTCCATCAAGCTGAGCGACACGATAAATCCGTCAAAAATGTTCCAGCCTTCTTGGAAATAGTAGTAGGGGTCCATGGCTATGAGCTTCAGAAACATCTCCGCCGTGAAGATCCCGGTGAACACCTGAGGGGGAGGCAGGAGGTCAGGAGGAGGCACCAGAAAGAGCACGCCTGTATCAGCTCCCTCAGCCCAGCACAGCCCAGAATCAGCAGCCAGCTTTGGCCTCGACGCTGCTGGACAACGACACCTGGATACCCCAGCGTCACCGCACTGGTGCAGGGGTATCGGCTGTAACTGTTCACCATCAGCCCTAAGATTACCACAGGCAAGAAGACACAGACGCCTGTTAGGCTTCATAGCTGCCTTATTCACCTTGCGCTGCGCAGATATTTCACCTACGCTGGCTCAATAACCTCACCATCCACCTCCCAGCCCCACCCAAAGCCGTCCGCCTTAACCATCCTCGTCTGGTCCACCTTCCATCCATAGTCCCATGGCACTTGCTTGTATTCTTCATCTGGGACTCCCACACCATTACTGGAGTCCTGTCTCTGGGCCCATGTAGTTTCTTCTCCACGCTGACCCATCGCCAACTTCTCCTTCCTCTCCTCCCACCCATTTGTCTCCCATGCTTCTCCTGAGCCCGAAAAGCCTCAGCCAAACCTACCCCGTTCTGCCCTGCCCAGGTATCCGCTGTTTAATCACCCAATCAGGTGTGTCTTAGGCAGGTTTACAAAGCAAGGACAGGTGTAACCAGACTTGAGGGCCAGCATTAGAACTACCCCCAAGGGTCTCTTTTTGTTTGAATGAAGTTCTCAGCCCCAGGTTTCTACCTCTGTCACTCAGTTGCTAATGTGCAGCTCGCAGTTAAGAACTAACCTAAGCCATCTGAACAGGGTGAAGGGCACCTCCGCCCCTCAAAGACTTGCAGGCATTTGGTGGCCTGTTTTTATGGGGAGCAACTATAATCAGCAAGATGCATCTATATCTCAAAGCAGCTAGAGGATTTGCAAAGTTTCCACAAAGACAGGGAAGTGCTCGAGGCAACGGATCTGTTAATCGCTCTGAACTGACCATGGTAAAGTGTCTACAGCCGAGCCCTATAGACACACAACTGTGTATCAGCTAAAAGAAAGCAACACTTGTAAAAATTCTCCTAGTTTTTATGTTCACAATAGACTGTATCATTTCTGATTTGCTATTATACGTCACCAGACTTAGCCATGTGCTGCAGGTTATGTGGAAAAAAAAAAAAAAAAAAAAAGCCATCAGATATTGGCCAAAGTGTATAAAGGCAGAAAAAGCCCGCAGTCTCTCCATTTTCCACGATCTTTCTGAGGTTTTAGGGCATAGATGCTGCTTTACAGGTGATCTTGGTTGGGCCTAATTCCCCAGCTGTCGCAGCTCCATGCCTGCTGCCAAGCTCCTCCTGATGCGTTCTGCTCCCTGTTACTGTTTCACCAGCTGACGAGGCACGCCCTCACTGTGGGGGGGCCACACTGTGGGCATGCGGGGGAGGGGCAGCCCTCACTGTGGGCATGGGGGGCAGCCCTCACTGTGGGCATGGGGGGGCAGTCCTCACTGTGGGCATGGGGGGGCAGCCCTCACTGTGGGTATGGGGGGGCAGCCCTCACTGTGGGCATGGGGGGCAGCCCTCACTGTGGGCATGGGGGGCAGCCCTCA
>NW_026596085.1:497960-515871 GCF_907164565.1 Psammomys obesus
TGGGCATGGGGGGCAGCCCTCACTGTGGGCATGGGGGGCAGCCCTCATTGTGGGCATGGGGGGCAGCCCTCACTGTGGGTATGGAGGGGCAGCCCTCACTGTGGGCATGGGGGCGCAGCCCTCACTGTGGGCATGGGGGAGGGGCAACCCTCACTGAGTCTCTGTCTTCTCGGTGTGATGAATTCATATGTAGCACACTGTAAGCAGGAACTGCTCCCTTCTTCCCCAGTTCTGCCTGACAGAACATTTCCTGGGGCTGGCCCAATCCCACAGGCTGGAGGAGTGTCAAATTACAGGACAGAGGCTTGTGACAAGGCCAGTCCCTCTCAGGTGGATTACCCACAATACCTCAGTGCGGATTACCCACATGTGACTCTTACTGATTATTATTCTTTTATTTTTTGGTTTTTCAAAGCAGGGTTTCTCTGTGTAGCCCTGGCTGTCCTGGAACTCTCTTGGTAGACCAGGCTGGCTTCAAACTTGGAGATCTGCCTGCCTCTGCCTCCCAAGTGCTGGGATTAAAGGCGTGTGCCATCACTGCCTGGCTGGTTATCACATTTTTACAGAGAACCTTTTAAGCAACGGTAGATTCAACACCATCATAAGCCACAGAGCAAGGGGCCCGGTGTCAACTGCTGGGCCTAAGCTGGGCAGCAGGCTCCTCTGCAGAGCTGCTTCCCAGCAGCAGGAGCCAGTCCTCAGAGGGACAGCTAGCTGTGGGGGGCGGGCAGCCTTCCATTCACTATGGGGGGGTGTCGGGGAGAAGCGGGCTGAGATATGCCTTGGATAGCTCCGCTCCATTGGCACTGAGGGCCAGGCAGGAGGGCAGGGTATCCACGCTGAGGGGCGACTCGGGGCTGGCAGAGAACAGGAGCTCAAATAGGGCAGAGACAGCAGCTCAGTGGGGAGGACACGGACTGGGGGAGCGCGCCCCCACAGGAAGGTAAGGAGGATGCCCCTCAAGGGAAGTGGCCCGTTCTGGGAGAACGGGAGAACAAGGATGCGTGAGGCAGGGGGAGTGGGCGCCTGGCAGTGTGGCACAGACAGTCGGCGTGGCTGAGGGCGCAGGGTCTAAGCAGCATGGAGAGAGCGCCTGTTCCGGAGAAGGCCCTCGGTGGGGTTAGGAGTGTGTGCAGGCAGGCGCACACGATTCTCTGAGAGTCACGTAGGTGACACACAAAGGTGTGAGGGGTGCCCTGTGCAGGCTGCCGGCCTTAAGGAGGAAGAGCTTTCCACAGGAAGGGCAGAGGCTGGGGTGCTAAAAGGCCGGAGCTGCCACCCAGGGCTGTGGGCCGGATCCTGGGCATCTGCCTCCCAGGAGGCCACACTGGCTTTCTGATCTCCTCAGTCTACCATGGGGGCTGGTGACTGGCTCTTCACAGTCGGGAGAGTGTCAAAGGGAGGAAACAGAAGGAAGGCTGCAATGCTAGCCGGAAGTGACGGGACTCTGTTGTCATTGTGCACCCTGCATTCGCTCTCAGCGGCTCGGCTTCACCAAGCAGGCTGTGTGCCGCTCTAACAAGCACACAGGCACCCCAGGTCTTCCCAGCACACCAACGGGGAAAGAAAGCTGCAGCAGTTACCCTCCGTTATTCTGATACCGGAAAGCAAGGAAGAAACTAGAACATATCCAAAGGACAGGGACTGGGTTGAAGGGCTTCCCAGCGACAGATCAGAGACTCAGTCAGAGGCACTGGAAATGTCAGCGCAACGGACGGCCATGCGCTATCATACGGTAGAGAAAGCTGAAGAGCAAGGGTCCATCCTGACACAGAGGGATACGCCAAAGGCCAAATGAGCAGGAAATCGAGGCCATTTTAAAGTGTTTCCCTCACAAGTGATTGTCAATCACAAACGACAAAGGGGGAACAGCACAGAGAGGGACCTCACAGATGATTCCTCGCCCAAGTGATCAGATAGGATCGAATGGGTGAGGGGACACATGGAGGCTGTGTGTGGTGGAGGCTGTGTGTGGTGGAGGCTGTGTGTGGTAGAGGCTGTGGTGGAGGCTGTGTGTGGTGGAGGCTATGTGTGATGGAAGCTGTGTGTGGTAGAGGCTGTGGTGGAGGCTGTGTGTGGTGGAGGCTGTGTGTGGTAGAGGCTGTGGTGGAGGCTGTGTGTGGTGGGGGCTATGGTGGAGGCTTGTGTGGTGGAGGCTGTGGTGGAGGCTGTGTGTGGTGGAGGCTGTGGTGGAGGCTGTGGTGGAGGCTGTGTGTGGTGGAGGCTGTGTGTGGTGGAGGCTGTGTGTGGTGGAGGCTGTGGTGGAGGCTGTGGTGGAGGCTGTGTGTGGTGGAGGCAAGGCTCACCAGACAGCCTCACTGTTGCCAAGCTGCACAGTCCTGAGGAACTATGGGAGCCAGACACAGACAGCGGCGTTCTAAACCTCTGCCTTGTCACCTGCAAAGAGTGAAAGTTAAAAAAAAAAAAAGGGGGGGGGGGAGGAAAGATGAGGCCTGCTCTGGGCAGGAGGAGGTTTCCAGGCTGGGAAATGGTATTAAGAGTGTGTGAGGGCTGAGGGTGGACACGTGTGCGCATGTGTGTGCAAGGGGAAGAGCGTGAGTGCAGGGAACACTGGGCAGCCATCGAGCCGGGTGGGGACACAGCCAGGACGCAGTGCCCAAGGAGAGGCAGACGGCCGCGAGGATGGCTTCCGCCTCACACTCCAAACCCAGCAGTTCCTCATCTCTGCAGTACAGCAGGAAAGCAGATAACCCAAGATCACGACTTCTTGACATTTCCAAACTTCATACTTTCGTCTTCTAAATAAGTTAATTAAAGATGTGGCTTAACATTATAAGAAATTTGGCAGAGATCAGCTAATAGCAGAAGCTGGATGATGGCCCAGAAGTGGGAGAGAGAAGCAGCTTGGAGTTGAAAGTCTCTCCTAAATAACCCGCATGGGAGGCACGCTCGCACAGAGCAGGCGGGGCAGGGCGCTCAGCGCATCTCAAGGACCCCTCTTTTAGGGGCTGCTCCCTAAGGTCCAGCAGGGAGGGGCTTTTGAGCAGCACAGGGCTCAACGAGGGCCACGGAATGAGAGGCGCTCCGCAGAATCAACCCAGAAGCCCGTGCTCAGGCCTCGGAACCAGCTCGGCCCTCTCCCCGCTCTGTCCCTCAAGCGGGTTTCAGCTCTAGGGAATGGCTTCAGAGAAGGTGCGGAGCCGCTGGCAGAAGCACGGACGCCATGGCAAACGGACGCACGTGTCTCCAATGAACCACCACCTTCGTGTTAACTAAATTCCAGCTTCCCAAGCCAGGAGAAGCAGCCCCACAGCAAACCCACGTTCGTTCGGGTCACCCTCAGGAGGCCCCGCCCCCGCCTACCAGGTTTCCGACAGCCAGGACATGCTCGAATTGTGGCGTCATAGGGTGGTGCTCCATCGCCATGAACAGCGTGTTGAGGACGATGCAGATGGTGATGGCCAGGTCCACGAACGGGTCCATGACGATCAGGTTCACGATCTCCTTCAGCTTTATCCAGTACGGGTGACACTCCCAGATGAGGAAGGTGTTGGCAAACTTGTACCAGCACGGCGGGCACTTCCTCTGGGATTCCTCCAGCTCTGGAGTGGGCAAAGAGCAGGGTGAGCTCAGTGTAGAGCAAGGGTTCTCGACCCCCCAGGTGCGTGTGGAAGGACCCTTTCACAGGGGCTGCCTAAGACCATCAGAAATCCCGGGTCACAGGTCACACATCTCACACGTCAGAAGTTTACATTGCTATTCGGACACTAGCAGAATCACAGTTGTGAGGTAGCAACGGAATAACCTTATGGTCGGGGTCACCACACGTGAGGGATTGCACTGAAGGGTCGAAGTGTCAGGAAGGCTGAGAACCTTCTCTCTCTGGAGAGAAAACAGGGCGTTCAGCATCTTCCTCTGGTCAGACGGTTGCCACTGTTGAGCCTGCGAATCAAGGGCGCTCGCCTGCTCAGCCTCCCCGTTTCCTTCATCCCTATCCGTAATGACCTGGTTACACACGGAGCTCGGGGTGCTGGGCACCCGACAGGCGGTGATGGCTGGGGCGTGGCCCCTGAACCTGACCCCCAGCTCAGTCGGCTCCAACACCCACGAGCTGGGTGACCTAAAGCAACGGGACTGACCTCCAGCGCTCAGGCGTGTCTCACAAATCGGGGCGGCTGCTCGGGTCTGAACTCGGGGTGAGGTGCTAAGCTCAGTGACAGGATGGTGTGCGTGGAAGGCAGCAAGCGCTGGGCCGGGCACATGCTAAGTGCTCGCTGGACTGGACGGTGCTCTGCTCCACAGCGTGCCCTGGATTTTAATCAGAGCAGCCGTCACAGGCGTCCATGGAGGCCAGGAAGACCTGCCTCAGGTGCTAGGCCAGAAACTTGCCAGTGGTTGCCGGACCATGAAAAGGTTAAGGTGCTTTGGGGGAGGTCTGGGGGCTGGGAGGGATGGCCCCATCAGCAAAGTGTTCACTGGACAAGCCTGAGGCCTCGCTCAGATCCCAGGGACCCAGTAAAAGCTGAGCACGGCTGTAACCCCAGCACCGGTGGGACGGGACCATCAGGAGCTCACTGCAGCCAGCCCCGCCTCCTGACCTCTGGCCTGGAGCATGTGCACAGACGTGTTCCTGTTCTCTCTCTCTCTCTCTCTCTCTCTCTCTCTCTCTCTCACACACACACACACACACACACACACACACACACACACACACACACAGCTAAAGAAGCCAAATCATCTACCTCGTGCCTCAGAATGTAGCAGCCACTGGACGCTCTGGTGAGCATACCTGGTGGAAATGCTGTCTCCACCAGCGGGAAAGGCATCACCAGCCACCACACGCCACACCCGTATCTGCTGTTTTTAGAGCGCAGGCCAGAGTGGTGCCCCACCAAGAGGCTGAGTTAGCGCCACAGGGCACCCTCTCCTGTATCCCTCTCTCTCCCAGCTCCATCTCTCTGCCGCCCCCTGCTCTCATTCTCTCCTTCTCTTCCTGTGGCTCCTCTTTCCGTCCCCTCCGCACCATCTTTCTTTCTCCTTCCCTCGCTTTGTCTAACTCCCATGTCTCTCAAAAGAAGCTAGGTTCTCAAGCGCCTCGTGTGGCCGGTACCTGAGGGGGTTAGCCCAGAACTGCTCTGGAAGGAGGGGTTTGCGGCACGGCCCAGAGATGCCCTCCTTCTGGTTCCCCGCCCAGAGCCACGCCGACACACTGACACCCTCCTCCAGGTGACAGCCCCAGAGCTGTGACACGGCTGGCACTGAAAGGACACTAGGTGGCCCTAGGTCATGCAGGAAGCCAGAATTAAAAAGAACGACCGCACGGCCATGGCCAGAGCTGCTCGGCTGGCTGCGGCACTGCCCTGGGACACTCTTAGTGACAAGAATCTCCTCAAATAACAGGAAACATAACAGCTGTGATCACAAAACTCCAAGTTCCTCATCCAGGGAAGGTGCCCCTCAAGAAGCCGAACTTGAAAACCTTCATGAGGGTGTCCTTGGGACAAGGAAGTAGGTCCACAGGACCCAACCCCAGTTACACCGATAAAATAAAAGATTCTCCATGACGCTGGGCATCCCTATAAGCCTAGCCCTCAGGAGACTAGTGCAGGAAGAGGGCCCCAAAACTAGGCCAACCTGGGCTAAATGACAAGTTCTGGGCTAGGTAGGGCTGCATACGTCCTCATTCATAAAAACAAACCCATCATCCAATCAAACAAAATGCCGAGAATGGAAAGGCCGCTGGGGACCATCTGCTGCCCCTTCCCCAGCAGCCGCGCCTTGAGTTCAGGTAGGGGTGGTTTGGGTTGGCCAGCTGACTGGCTTCCTGGTTGCTAAGAAAATGGTTGCCTTGGTTTTCAGATGGAAGGGCCCCAGCGAGAGCCACGTGGGAGTGTGCGTGGGCAAAGAAGTCTGTGACGAGAATTCGCCGTGTCCTCTTTCTCACGGAACCCCTCCTTTCCCAAGGTAAATTTAGTTTTCTTCCCCCGAGAAAATGAAAAGGTTCTCTTATTTCCATAAATTCTTACGGTGCATATTTGGAAATCTGGTTCCGTTCCTTTTTTATCTCCTCCCTCCTCCCGGCGTCTGCAGCTCGGCGGCTCCCACTTGTGGAAGATGGAGCCCTGACTGGTCACACTTGAGAGGCCACGCAGTTGCCACACTTGACAGACTGGGCTCCAAGTCTTAGCAGACAGCAAGGGGCTCACTACCTCAGGGCCGCCCGGAGGATCCCTGCGGGGCTAGGCTTTCCTGTCCCCTCCTTGAGCTGAGGACGTCCTCGGGGAGACAGCCGCACAGGGAGCGTGAGGACGGGAGCTCCGAGGGGAGGCGTGTTAGTGTCTTTTTATTGCTTTAGCTTTTGAGGCTCTGCTGGGTCCCTTGGATCTTCCTGCCTCAGCTTCCCCAGTGGCAGGAAGGACAACTGTACCTCACGCTTTTACGGTGACTGCTCTTACCGCCGGCCCCACGGGCCTTCACGGGAAAGTGTTTGCGGGGGCTGAGGTGTGGAGTCTCTCCCACGTTGCTTCCCGGGATCTTTAGAGGGGTGGCCCGCATGGCGTGGCCCGAGGGGAGGTGGCCCGAGAGACGCGGCCCCAGGGGTACTGGGGACTGTCTGCAGGGTGCAGAGACTGACGGACCAGAAAGCTTACGGCGAGAGTTTCCCTCAACCTAACAACTTCCGGCGGTTTTCAGGGGACAGAAGGGTCCCGGCACTTTCGGCTGAACAGGAGAGAGAGCATCGATCGGAGAGAACAGAGGCCGTTCAGGTGGCTGCTGACACTCTTCAGCCCAGCGGTGTGGCCCACCCTTCGCACCTCTGGGGTACCAAGGCTCCTACAGCGGCTTCTTAGGGGTTCTCCTTCCATGCTGTCTCTACCAACGTGCGCGCGCACACGCACACGCACACACACACACACAGTGAGCTAAACAACGTGCCCTGTGGCTAGCAAGTCCATGTCAAGCGCCACCCTCACGGGGACTGAGGCTAGTGCCGAGTTGGCCTGGCTTAGTGAACGGTGGGAGCAGCTCTCTGAAGCCCCAAGAACATTCAGACTGGCTGCCCCAGCATGCCCAGGAGAAGAAAACGCCAGCAGAACCAAAGGGAATCCTAGTGAGGGAACCTCGCTCCTCAGTTTATCTCCAAGAAGAGCCTGGGACACATCCCGGAACGGCAGGGAGGCGGGCACGCGCCGGGGTCCCACGGCCTAAAGGCGTCTCCCCCATGCCACGCTGTGTCACGAGAAGCCGCGCAGCACAGGGCTGGCAAGGCTCACAGACTACACTGCAGACGGGTTGTGGCGCCACTACAAGCAGTGGAGGGCCGCTTGCTCCCCGTGGCGCCAAGTCCCGGAGACAGGCTTCGCTCTGGGTTTCTGGCCACACAGTTTATACATCCGTGTGTGTGTGTGTGTGGGGGGGTGAGTGTGTGTGTGAGTGTTGGGAGAGTGGGAGCATTAGGAATGCTCAAACACACAGTATAAGTTCCTTCAGAGAAAAACCTAAAGGGCCGTAAGCCACCGGGGAGGAAGGGAGGAAGGTACACCTCGAGGCAGAGCCAGGAAGGGGGCGCCGGTACTTGACACGGGTGCTTTACCCACACGTCCTGGGGTCTCTCGGCTTCCCTGGAGCTTCCGGAGGTGCTGGGCTCACTCTGCCGTGCCTCTGTCCTTCCCACCCGTGTGATGCCTGAGTGGGTCTGAGGGCTCTGGGAAGACGGTTTCTGAATTTGGTCAGGTCTATCCACAGGCTCATGGAGTCTCATGAGGGGCAGGGCTGTATTTACCACACACAATACACGCCGAGCCCGGCTGCTCGGACAGGCACGCCAGGGCACATACCTTCCACCAGTGTGTTTGTGACAACACTCATTATGCTGTTGATTCTGTCCTTCCGTCCATACGAGGCCAGCTGCTCCATGGAGACCAAGAGAGACCCGGGGCCTTTCTTCTTAATCTCCACCTCCGTTGTTCCCTGAAAAATAAAATAAAATAAAGAAATGGGGTGAGCAAAGCTTGGAAAACACAAGGCCTGGGCCCCGCTGACTGAGGTCCAGAGTGTGAGCTCGAACCTGATGATCTGCATTGCTCTTTAAAAATCTTTGATTTTTTATTTTGAAACTAGTTCTTTGGGAATTTTGTAAGACATGTTTTGAGTCTATGTGTTCCCTCTCCCAGCTTCTCCCAGGTCCGCTCGCCCCGCTGTCCCTACCCACCCGACTCTGTGTCCTCCCACCTCTCCAGGCAGCCAGCAGTGCCTCAGCCAGGGCGGGCTTCATGCCCACCTCCCCTCTCCGTGCTGGGATTTGGTCTGGCTGGAGCTGCCACAGGTCTTACCCAACCGTGGGCCCTGCAGGCTCTAACAGTGACTGACCCCGGCAAGGCACCCTGTGAGCGGCGGCGGCACAGACACTCAGGCAGTGACCAGCCACTTGGGCTGGATTTAGGTCCTGCTCCGTAAGGTGCTAAAAAAGAAATCCTGACCCTGTAATCCTACTTACAAGTTGGCCAAGGATCGACTTTAGTTCTGTGGAAGGAACAAGTCATTGGCATTTAGTGTGATCTTCAAAGAACCCAAGGCTCCGCCTGGGACTAATCACCTCACCTGGCTAAGCACGAAGCAGGAATACCATGGTCCCTACTGACAGCATGGCTGGAAACAGACCCTGTGCTCTCCTGGCCTCAGCTCACAGCCAAAACATTTGGCTAGAATTGGTTCACTTGCCAAAACAAGGCAAGTCTGGGAGGCCGAGCTCCTGCCCAGACTCTGCTCCCGGTCTGGAGACGATCCACCTCTCTCTGCCCCACCCTCAAATGAGGAGGGAAGTCAGAGCTGCACCTAAGCCTCTCCAAGTCACGGGAAGAGGGTGATAAAACTGACCTTGAACATTTTTTATATGCTCCTCTGGACATTTGAAAATGGCCAATTTGAAAATACCTCATTTTATGCTGGGTATAGTGGCGCATGCTTTTAATCCTAGCACACTGGGGCACAGGGGCAGGTGGATCTCGTGAATTCAAAGCCAGTCCGATCTACACATAGCGAGTTCCAGGATACCCAGAGCTACACAGTGAGACTCCATCTTAAAAAACAAAACTCACTGAATTAAATTACAGTGCTTGAATTTCCTAACCAAATAAAATAAAAGTGGCAAACACGTCATCGGACGTTATAAAATGTATCTGTTACATGCTCAGTGGTACCCAGGTGCGGCAGCATCTCTCTCCATCACCATCACCATCATCGTCACCGTGACCATCACTTTTAACGTATGTGTGTGTATGTGTGTGTTGCTTTGCCTGGGTGCATGTCTGTGCACCATGTGTGCCTGGTGCCGAGGAGGCCAGATCCCCTGGAACTCGACAGACTGGAGTTGTGAGGAGCCACTCACATGCTAGGAATCAAACCCGGGTCCTCTGGAAAAGCAGTCGCCTCTCCAGCCCCCAGACACGAGTTTCTTGCTGCCCCTGGATAACGCTCTTTGTGACTGCGTCAGACCAGCTTAGAGGATGGCTTAGAACCCGCCCCTTCGGTAACCATGCTGTCCCCTGCATTATGTCACCCATGTGGCCTCTTCTGCTCCTTCCATGGTGGCTTGGGCAGTCACCACTTCCAGCAAAGGAAAAGACATGCTTGCAAGGAGGCAGGAGAAGCATGTCAGATGAGCTCCGAGATGAAATAAAACACTTTGAGGGAACTGCTCAACAACCTCTGTCCTCACACGCTTAGATCCGAGAGGCTTAGAGCGGTGTTTCCTAGCAGACGACGGACTTGCTCTCAGCAAAGTGCTTACTCTCTTTGGTAAACACTTGGTCCATCCAGGTCTTGTTCGTGTAGCAGGGTCACAGAAGAAACGGAAAAATAACTGACTCTAGATTTTTACCGAGTTGACTCGTCTATCAACCTACAGCATTCATGACAGATGAGTTCCACAGCGTTTACCCCTAAAGGACCCAGTGATGAGTCAGGAGTGGAAAACTGCATATAATGTGGTTTTGGTCTCTCACTATTTTCTGAATCTGTACATAATAAGATATAACTTCCTCAGACTGTACTAGCAACAACCTTAAAGAAGAAGACAAGGTGAAGCATTATTTTCTGAATCTGTACATAATAAGATATAACTTCCTCAGACTGTACCAGCAACAACCTTAAAGAAGAAGACAAGGTGAAGCAGAGTCTAAAGGATGGAGTGAAAACCCTGGATCGTTGTTCAAGGACCCTTACTCGGGAACCGACGTTTGCCCCGCAGTGCTGTGGACGGGACTCAGGCCACGTGTTCCCTGCTCAAAAACCTCCACACAGACCACAGGAAGGTCAATCTCCAACCTGCTGAGGCAGGGCAGCTACTGCTTCTGTCTTCTCACCACTCGTGAGTAGAGCGCAGAGACTGTGCAGGGCCCAGCAACACGGTTTCACCAAGGAAGGCAAAGTAGGCTGAGTCAGTGTCCCGGGCTGACAGAACGAAGAAGGTGTGTGAGATCCCCCAGCCCTGAGAAACAGCACCCACAGACCAGACAGCTCAACAGACTCAGAGAGAGCACCAGAAGACGGCGGCTTCAGCCTGACACCACATCCCCGGCAGCCGAGAGCCGGCGCCACACAGCCCTGTCAGACTGCACTCCCAGGGGGACATCCGCCGGGTTAATCCTTCCTCAGTTCTCACACAGAATTAGTGGAGGTGATTAGAGAGGTGAAGACGGAATCGGGAGCCATGTCAGCTGAGGGCAGAGGCAGGGTTCTCCATAAAATGCAGAAGGTGGAATCACAAGATAAGAGCTGATGTCGGACTTTGTCACAAAAGACCTACATTTAGAACAACTAAGAAACTAGCAACTCACTAAAAAATGAGTTAACAGCAGTCAGAAGATTTTAGACAATGCACTAAAGAGGACACAGGCAGGCTGGAGAGGTGGTTCCGTGGTTACAGACATAATGCTATTCCTGAGGACCTGAGTTCAATTCCCAGCACCCACATCAGGCGGCTCACAATTGCCTGAAACCCCAGCTCCTGGGATATCTGCTACCTCAGGCCTCTGTGGGTCTGTGTATTCATGTGCATACATCCCCCATATAGAATGAAAATAATAAAAATAAGCCTTCTAAAAAAGAGGGCATATACATTCCAACAGCCCAACAGCCCAACTGCCTCTGCCAGTCGGGATGCCCCAGACTCATCAGGGCTCAAGATGGACGTCTGAGCCACAGGTGGGCCCTGCCCACAGCGGCCATGGCACTGGGTCCTGAGCACCTGCACGCAGCGGCCGTGGCACTGGGTGGCTCCTGGGCTCTTGTACACAGCGGCCGTGGCACACTGGGTGGCTCTAGCAGGAAGAGCTGCTCCTCCAAGTGCACTAGGGGCCACGCCTGCAGAGAGGCCCCCGACAGCTGCTGTGGGAAGAGCTGGGTTTCCCTTGTGTAAACAAGCGTGTGTACAGGCCTGGATCTGCTTTCATGCAAAGCTGATCCAGCTACAGGCAATTTCTTATACCTAACGGACTCTACATCCTATTACACAGACGCTGGCTTACCCGCATTCATTGCTGCTCCATTCATAAGAGGAAGGACCTGGAAACAGTATCTGGATGTCTGTTAATGGACAAATGGATAAAGATGCAGAATGCTGGGTGTGGAGGTGCACGCCTGTAATCCCAGCACCCAGGGAGGCAGAGGCAGGTGGATCTTTCTGAGTTCGAGGCCACCCTGGTCTACAAAGTAAGTCCAGGACAGCCAGGGCTACTCAGGGAAACCCTGTCTCAAAAAAACCAAACCAAACCACCACCACAACAAAAGATGTGGTATGCCTGCATACTGGACTATTACTCAGATGTTAGAAAAAATGAAATAATGAAATCAAAAAGTAAATGGCTGGAGCTAGAAAAACCATCATAACAGACGCAACCTGGATCCCAAAAGACAGACACTGTATGTACTGGCTTCTATGTGGATGTTAGCTGCTAAGTCTTCAATACGCAGGGTACCAGCCACGTAATCACAGAGGTCAAGTGCAGAGCAAAGGACTGGGGGGAGGGCTGGCTCACCCTGGGAAGGGGAATTAGACTAGATAGCTGCGGATGGACTGAGGCAGGGGACTGGAGGAAGGAGGAAGGAGAAAGGAGGTGAGAGCGGGAACGGGAGCGGGACAGCTAAAACTAAGGGCCATTTGAGGGCGCCTGTGGGAATGTACAGAGTAGGTGCTTCCTAGAAGACATACACACAGGAAAGCGATCTAAATGGAGCTGCCAGCGAGGGGTGGAAACGTCTCTTGTCACCGAGTAAAGCTTCCAGTATTGGGAAGGGGTTACATCTCATCAAACTGTTTGCCAAAGGGGCTCCACGGATCCTCCAAGCAACCCAGGCTGTTGTCAAGGCTACCGCTTACTCTCCACTGACTGATAGGAAGGCCCTGCTCCTGAAGGCAACGCCCACACGACCCACTGAACATGGAGAAGTCACCTGTGCCTACCTAGAGCCTTCACACCTAGCGCTTACGGTTCTGGAAGGTGCTCCTGAGGGGACAGGTAAACGCCAGCCCAGCTCCAAAGCCTTCCACCTACAGCGCTGACCTACACGGAAGATGCGCTCTGGCAATGCTGGCACAAAGCCAATGCATGACTGGATTTTAGGCTCGATCCACGAGATGGAACCCGTCCCTGGTGGCACTGCTTGGGTGGCAAGAACCTGAGACTAGCCGGGCCAGGGGCCTCGGGCAAAACCAAATACCGGTCTGCTAAGGGGGCATAGCAGCACATGGCTCCTAGCGCCGTCTGCTGTACTCACAGACCAGCGTGCTGCTCTGCCACCAGTGCAGAGACCCTCAGCCCGAGGGGGTGGGAGGCCTCGGAGCACTAAGTCCTAAAGAAGCGTCCCCATCCACTCCCTCCCGCCACGGCTCAGGGAAGCCTGGGGGACGGGGCCTGGGAAGATGTAAATATGGAAGTGATGAGGACAGCAGGGAACAGGACCCCAAACACAGCAGGGCTGGCGCACACGAGCTCACTGCCACCGTGGCAGCATGCCGGGGGCCGTGCAGGTCTCAGTGCCGAGACAGGACGCAGACATGAACCTAACCCTAAGCTGTCTCTGACTGTAGCTGCCTGCAAATGAAAAATTAGTGCCCTGCACTGGAGTCTCCTAAGGGCGGGCCCAGCAGTCGGCGACCACCACAAAATGAATTCAGCAGCATTTTTTGAGGGTCTTTGTCTCATAATGACTCATGAGGGCTTTTTCTATATATACTTTTGCTTTGTTTTTATAGGTCCTTTGCACATACAGTTTTTAGGTTTGTGTTTTTATAGACTCTCTGTGGATGTGAAGGTGCGTCTCTGCGTCTACATGATGTTTCTTGATATTTTTCTTTGGCTCTTTTTTCTCCTGTTTATTTGTTTTGTCCTACTCACGGCAAACTTTCTGTATTAGCTGCAAAGTGGAGCAAGTTGAAGTGTGTGCTCTATTTCTGCAATGAAATCCACTCAGCGGTAATAAGGAATGAACTACATACCTGGATATATCACAAAAAAACCAAAAACAAACACCTTGCTGAGTGAAGGAAGGCGAAACCCACATGTTACCAGTCTATACACAAGAAAGAGAACTGAGCTATGGAAAATCAGAAGTGCCACCCAGCACAGGGGAAGCAAGGTGGGACAAGGGGACATGGGGGGGGGGGAGAGTCCTGATGTAATTTTGATAACTCTTGCGTGAGAGTTACAGGGGCAGCCAGCGTGACAGGAGGATGCTTTGACAGTAACTCGGGCCACAGAGACACTGTTGTGTGGGCTTCGGGACCAGTCAAAGGAGCCAAAGAAAGAACCCAGGCTGCACGTTCAGGTTGTGCGAGAGCCGTTGGCTGGGATCTGCGTCTTGTCTGCGCAGGCACGCCAAGAAGTGGAAGGCTTTACTGGGTATGGCCTGGCTGCAGGCCAGGGCCCTGGATGTGGGGAGCCTGCCGGTTGACAGCCGAGGCGGGATGTCTAAGGTAGAGCCGTTTACTCTAGGAAACCTGGACCTTGGTTGCAAATGAGGACGGAAGTTAAGAGAGTGGTTGTGAGGTGGCCTCCCTGGGCTGTTTTGTCAGAGTCCAGGGGCTTGGGTTCTTTGGCAAACTTGGCTCTAAGTTCTCACGTGTGATCGGGTCACTGCCCCCTTGTGGAGGCGACTGATGGCATTTGCCAGCTCAGACTGATTAACAGAGAGGTGAAAAGCATCACCTAAGACGACATAAACTAGAACCAAAATCGCCTAGTGATATCCCTAAAACATCACTACACACAAATGGGGGTCGAATGGGGGTCAGGTACTGTGCAGAGACAAACTATTTACACCACTAGGAAATCCAGCCCACCAAAGTCAAAGTGCACTTCAGATCGGGTGAACCGAAAGGCCCTCTCCAGCTGAGGCCCAGAAAGCCGCAGCGAAAGGCCGGGTTCTTAACTCTCGTTTCTTCTTACACATAACCTATGCTACCATTTCAACCATTTTGAAACGGAAAGTTTCCTTTAGGCCTTTAGCACACTGTCACACAACTCTGTCATTGGTCTCTAATGGCTCTACCTGTTAGCTCTCCTGACTCCACTCTCCACTAGACTCTGCCAATCGTTAGTCTGATTTGTCTCGAAGGATTTGCCTCTTTTCATTAAATGGAGTCATGTAATGCGTGACCTTTGCAGTGGCTGCCTCGCTAGCTTGCTGCAAGTGCCATCCGTGGCACGCAGAGGCTCGAGCCAGGCCAGGGGTGAGCGAGGCCCTGCTGCGGAGCCAGGACACGAGTTACAAGCCACTGCATTTGGGCTGTCCTACTTTCTGATCACCGTGGATAATGACTGGGAGCTCTCACGTACCTAGTGTTATTTTTGTGTTTTCCGCTCTCCTGGACCAGGAGCGGCATTGCTGGGTCACAGGACAGCACTCTGCTGCTTTCTGAGGGACGGCCAGCACTACTGTCCAAGCGCTGTCCCATTTTACACTCCGTGAGCAATGCTGGCTGTGGTGTCTTCAGCCAGACCACAGCTACTGAGGCTTCCCTCAGGTAGAGCAGCTTTACAGTGCGCGTTCCAACCGCAATCGCACTAGGGAGTCTGGGAAGTGACCCACGCTGGAACCTGTTGCCAACCGTCACCAGCCGGGAGCTGACAGTCAGCGTGGCAGGCTACCGGCCGTTGGGCAGGGCTGGTTAAGCACTGTTATGCACATCTGCAATCCCAGCACTTGGAGGCCGGGGTAAGAAGACCACAAGCTCAAGGCCTGGGCTCCACAGAGAGACCCTGTGGAGCCCAGGGTCCAGTGAAGAGGACAGGAACTGTAAAACAACAGTGAAGAGGCAGGAACTGTAGCTCAGTGTGCACCCCCTAAACTCGCACCTCCCAAACTCAGCACAACTTAGTTCCATCTCTCTTAACCCAAACACAGCGTCTATCAGGGAACTTGGCTGCTGACATCAGCCTCTTGAACTGGAGCCATGCCATAAGGGCACTACCACGCCTGCTGGTGCCCGGCTCTCCAGATCTGCCCAAGGCGGCGCCAGCTCCACACGGATTCCAAATTGCTTCACAAGGAATGCACAACTGCGCTTCACCTGCCAGGCTCTTTCTGAGAACTAAAATGTATAGTATTTTAAAAGCATCCTTAGAACTGTTCACAACCATTAACCCATCTCCCCATTCAAGCATTTCTAGCTCCCGTGGGGCTCTGCTCTGGAATAAGTCTACAATAACTTCCTTTTCTCAAAGGATCTGTAGAGTCCTGAGCTCCGCCCTTTCTGAGTCAGGCAGACAATTCTATCCTTCCAGCTGAAAGAGAGCAAGCAGAGCTCAGCAGCCGTACGGGGTGATACAGGCTCTGTGTGTAAGAACCTCAGCACCACAGTCCCCACAAACGGCCTTCGTAGTGGCCCTTCAGCCAGGGCCTTCCGCTGCCTCGCTTCTAGTTTGGTTTTGTAGAGGAGCGGCGTAGCCCCAGGAGAAGATGGAGAACTTGGAGCTTTACCATAGAGCAAGCTTCCCGGCTCTCCTTACTGTGACAGGCGGCTTAGTTCCCTAAGCCTGTTGTCTCCTCCACACGAAGGCGGTGGCAGCAGCCCTCTCTCGGGGTGGGGCTGTGAGCAACTCAGGAGACAAGGCCTGAGCACCTGCAGCCTGCCCCAGCAGATTTCCCGGCTAAGCGGGCCTTCTGGATTGCTGGTGGCAGCTGCTTTGCTTGTGAGCAAAGAGCAGTTCCCACCTTACCAGCTCAGAGAGAAAGACATGGAAATACCCCCTCCTCTGCCTCAGCCAAAAACAAGAATGAAAATTCCTAAACAATGAAAAAACAAACAAACCACCCCATTAGTCAATCACAACCACATAACTAATGAGGATGTGACTTTTTTTAAGATGCTAACACTTACATGTGCCTGGAGTCTTTTGTTGTTGTTGTTGTTTTAAACAACAGGTTGTAATTTTTTCCTTGTGTTTTGAGGCAGGGTTTCTCTGTGTAGCCCTGGCTGTCCTGCACTTGATCTGTAGACCAGGCTGGCCTCAAACTCACAGAGATCTTCCTGCCTCTGCCTCTGCCTCTTGAATGCTGGGATGAAAGGCGTGCGCACCAGGCCTGGCAACACTTAATCATGGAACCTGGAGCTACCTACAGCACCAGAGGCTCCGGCATCAGTGTGGTCCACCGTCTGTGAAGAGACGTTTGTTCTTAACATGTCTTGTGGTAAGAGTCACTGTATCTCAGCCTAAAGCCACAGTGATATTTATCTGGTCCAGGTTGCCAAATGAGTAACTAATACCTTAAATTTCATAACCAAAATTGTAATGTTTAACATAAAAGCAGGACTACGTTATATCCTTTTAAGAAAGATGATGATTTCCCCAAGCTTGTGAAGACGATAATATTTTAGCTGTCAGAAAGATGTGGGCCTCAGGAGACCTTGATTCAAGCTTCACGGAGCCATACACAAGTTGCTAAATCTCTCTCTGAGGACAAAAGTCCCTCCTTTATAGTATAGTCACATACAGTAATCGATAGTGAGATTGGGGTGGCACAGGTCTTCGGGCCCAGTATTTGGGAGGGCAAGGCCAGGGGACCTTGAGCTCAACACTAAGCTGGGTTACAGAGAGGCCAGAGTCATTTGGAGCTGCACAGCTAAAACTTGTCTCAAACAAGCAAGCAAACACAAACCAAGGCTAGGCAGAAATGTGTCTCGGTCACAGAGCACTTGCCCATAAAGGTCTAACCCATAAGGTTAGACCTCAGTACCACACTCACAAACATGGGTTGGCAGCTGATAGCTTCACAGATGGGAAAATCACAGGGAAAACTGACTAAAACCTCTCATTCCACAGGCAGCTTCTCTAGCCTGCCCTCAGCTGTCTCCCCTCCACATCTGTCTGTTCTTGCCACATCTGTCTCCAGGTGGATCTCATCTCTCCCTGCAGAGCAGATGCAGCCTGCTCTCTCTGCTTCTCCAGGACCTGTGAACGCAGCTCACACATTTCCCCAAGCTACCGAGAACCAGCCATCACTAAAGCGTCATGGCTTCTAATAAAACACTGTTCCTCATTACGAAGCCCTTGAGAATAATACTCTTGCCTACTGCCTCTTCCTGTCAAGTTGGAGCTCTGACCTCTTGGCCTGTGACTCTTCAGTTCTGTCACCATCACTTAGAGCCACCTCAAAGAGTCTCCTAAGTGCCTCCATGGTAATAGACCCAAGGCTCCTCCAAAATTCCTGGGATGAGCTCATAGGCCACAGTGCAGGGAGAAGCAGAGACCTTACTGCACAACCATCTGCTCAGTGAACCTAAAGAGAAGAGAATCCCTCCACACAGTGCAACGGAAGCCACTCAACCCAACCCAACCCAAGCCAACCCAACTCAACCCAAGCCAACCCAACCCAAGCTAATCCAACTCAACCCAAGCCAACCAACTCAACCCAAGCCAACCCAACTCAACCCAAGCCAACCCAACTC
>NW_026596085.1:515881-557293 GCF_907164565.1 Psammomys obesus
CCAACTCAACCCAAGCCAACCCAACTCAACCCAAGCCAACCCAACTCAACCCAACCCAACCCAAGCCAACCCAACTCAACTCAAGCCAACCCAACCCAACCCAAGCCAGCCCTCAAGCCTGCTCCAGCCTTAAACACTCCCTGGACACCTCTCAGACCATTCCTTAGGAAAAAAGCCAGCTTCATCATTTGGCCTATAAACTGTAAAACTTCCAATATATCAAAGTTTGATCCGGCTTTGAATATTTGAATTTTTGAGCTGCCCCAACCGCACTGCCACAGGCCCTATCCGTACTTTCCACTGGTGTCCGCCCTTCTGTTTTTCCAGAGAATATAACTACGTAGGTATCAAGCCAAACCTTACCCACGATGCAGAATCAGTGAAAATCAAATAAAGATGTAATACAATGGCGATACCTTCATTTTGGCCAGCTCTGGGCTGGAGGGCCTGAGCCACTGTCTGCTGTTAGTTCTCATTTTACCTTTAAGCAACCAAGTCTCCAGAAGGGCAATGGCCAACTGATCAAACAGGGAAGATGTTAAAACCAACCGAAAGGAAAGGACTGGGTTTTCAGAGGGGAATGCTTGGAAAGATAATTTATAGGCTGGTCTGGAGGTGTAGCCCGGGGGAGAGCTTTGGCCTAGTATGTAAAAGGCCCCGGCTGGATCCCAGCGCCACCTCCAAGTGCCCCGCCACAGACAGAAAAGGAAGGAGAGTTGTAGCTTAGGAAAAGCTGAGTCTCTTAGGGACAAAGCATCTTCCTTTTAAATAAAAGGGCAGAGACAGATGAGGCAACCTCAAACACATTCAAACTGACTTTTGAAATTTTCTTTTCTTTTCCATTTCCTTCCACCAGGGTGTAGAGCGGGAGAGGGAACCAGGGGCCATGGGCATGGCAAAGTCCTCTACATATCCAAGACCCGTCTTTTGGATTTTTATCTGTACAGTCAACAGCTGCCCGAAAGTCCTTGTACAGATCACTCGGACTGTTTCACCCCCGACTTCCCACTTCCCTCCCCACATGCACCATGCTAATCCACGGGCTGCCGTCTCCATGCTGTTAGAGGCACTGAGGTGTTAGAAGGACAGATGGACATGCTGCCTCCAGGGCTCACACCAGCTGCAGAGGCACTGAAGACGTTAAAGAGCTGGGCAGGGTTAGGGCTACGGAGGTATAATAATTTAAAACTTTAAAAAGAGCTTAGAATTTAAAGAAATGTGGAGATGCTCTGTCCAAAGAGGGAGCCGCTACTGCGCCCGTGGAAAACTGACTCTCTGAAGCTATTAACTGATACTCCCGTAGCCTGACAACCGATTCCATTTAAATTTATCTTCTGCTTCCCTTCTCTTTCCTTCCTCCCCCACACCTGTGTTCCCGCCCCAACCTCCCACGTCGCCCTCCTCATTCCTTCCCAGTCCAGTCCCTTCTGACCCGCTGGGTCCAGTTCCTGGCTCTTTAAGCACTCGTGGCTTGCTGGCCTGGCACAGCCTCCTCCCCAGCAGCATGCCACGATCATTCCTCTTTGGGGGCAAAAATCACGTCCCATCCTCATAGAGGGGCAAAGAATTATTCAAGAATAAATACTTTAGAAGCAGCCAGGTCTTTAAATTCCAAGCTGCTTTCCTAGTGGGGGAGGGGGGAGGGGAGGAATAAGATGGCAGAGCAGCAGCGACTTCAAACCGGCTCAGACTGGGTCACCCCCCGCTGGGGGCAACTGGTCATTTTCATTCCATCCTGCGGTCAGTCAAAGCGGGTGAGTACGGGGAGAGGCATAGGGCAGCCGGGTCTGCCCCGACGGGGGGAAAGAGAAAAGGGTGAAATAAACGGAGCCTGGAAGAGGGAGAGCGGGAAACAGGGGAGGAAGCCGTGAGTAAGGAAAAGGCAAGGGCCGGGGGCGGGAGAGGGGGAGGGGAGGCGGGCTGGGGCGGAGGCTGCCATGCCTAGCCTGGGCCACCGCGCCCTTCCTTACGCTGTCCGTGGCTGCCTTATCTATTTTCACCTCAGGCAGGAGCCGCCCGACGTGCGAGCCGGGCCCGAGGAGCGACACCACGCCGTTGCAGTCCACCGTGCTGTTGCGCTTGACGCTGCGCCGCAGGCTGGGGAAGAGGCGCGACGAGCGGCTGCACTGGCTGTAGCCGCTGTAGCCGCTGTAGCTGCTGCGCCGCTCGCGCGCCCGGATGGGCAGGAACAGCGAGTCGCGCCGGCCCTCGCTCTCCTCCACCGTGCTGTGCTCGTCGTCCGCGAACTCGTTCTCCGAGCCGGGGTCCCGGAACCGGCCCGGGCCCCGGAAGCTGAAGATGCTGCTTTTGCTGTTGTGCCGGGAGAGGAAGGGCGAGCCGGGGATGCTGAGCAGCGACTGAGAGAGGATGGGGGAGGGGAGAGAGAAGGGGGAGGCGTGAGACAGCAGCACCCCGGCCCTGCCCTCGCACCCCCGCAGCCCTGATCCCGCCGCGAAGCGCCACTCTTCACTCAGCGGCCATGTGACGGCCCCTCCACTTTAAGGCCGACGCCTTTTAAAACCGCAAGTTTGAGGAGTTGGGATTAATATATTTCCCAGTTTAGTTAGTTGTAAATTAAATAATTCCCAGCACTGACATTTTGAAGTAAGACTCTTTACCAAGTTTTTCATTTTTTTAAAATCTTTCAGTGCATATTCCATTGTACATTTCCTCCAAAACGTTTTGAAAGTGCGTTTTTAAGCTTAAATGCATTCTATTGATCAGCACTGAATACTTCTCTGCAAAAGAAAAAGAGCGGCCCTAAAATGTAAAACTTTCCTCCATGACCACGAGTCCCTAAGACATTTTCAAATCCCCTCGGATTCAGTTTTTATTGTAATTTTTATGAATGTAATTCATCAAGCTACCTGCTTACAGTGTATATTTGACAAGCGATCACCTTAAAAGCAGTCATTAAAGGGCACCTCTCAGTGAGATGGCTGCGGGTCCATCTGTGCCGCCCAGCTTGCTGACAGGGTGACCGGAGCCGAGGCTCACCCACTCCTAGTGATGGATTAAGTGTAGGAAAGCCTTATTCGTGTAAATATTATCTTGGAAAGAACTGTGTTACAATGCCGTTCAAGTCTTTGAGCGCCTTCCAAGTTACATGTCGGAAACCACATTGCAAACCACCAGTCAATGTCTTCTAAGGCCCTGCCAGCTGACGAATTCACCCTCCTTTCATTTTGTTGCGCTTTGAGTGCTGTGAACTTGCAAGCGCAGCCCCTTTCCCAGCTGCTGAGGGTCTCGGGGAGGGCCGCCAGCACCCCTCAGGACACGCTAAGCCAGCTTTGGCTAACAGAACGGTAATGGGGACAAGCAAAACCATGCTGTGATCACCGCTGTTGGCACTTTAAAGTAAAAGGATTTTTATCACTGTGGGCGCTTTAAATACACTGTAGCAGAGTCTGAAGACTGCAGATTTACCTCCTTCAGTTTATGGGAGTCTGCAACTTGATCTAATGGACAAAGGTAGCTCTCCCGTGAACCTTTGGCTCTAACTGTTCTACAGACTCACGAGGAGGAGGTGAACCCAGGAAGTTCACGGTGCAGTCTAGGTTCCTGTATTAAAGAGAACTTTGCAGGCACCCTTACTTTTGATTGCCCTGTCATCCACACCCTTAAGGAGCCTCACAGGATGACCTGGGGTGAGTGGGGAGAGCAGCGAAGGGGGGTGGGGAGGAGCCGAGGGGAGCGGTGGGCGCAGGGCTCCATCTCAGCCACAGCTGTGTAGGTTAAAGATCGGGCCATTCCTGGTTCTCCGCTCAAGCGTGTCTAGTTTCCATCTCTCTGTGGTGCACAGAGCCCCAGTCCCCGGAGTTCACACTCGCTTTCCAGGAACTCTGGTTCAGTGCACGCACGCCCTTCACTTGCCATTATAAAGGTGCACACGTGGTCAGCTCTGTACTTCCTTCTTCCAGTTGTGGCCTGGGAGGGGCCCAGGGCCTGTCTGCCCTGCCCTCGTCTTACACGTATGCTTGGCCCCTCACTGGATCACTGATTCTTTCCCCGGAAGAGCACAAAACCGACGGGCTTATGTAAGACAGATGAACACTAGGCAATTTTATGGCGATCGACACTCTCACAGCACCAAAGAATATGATAATTTCTTCTGGACGTTCATTGTTGTCGCATTTTACAATAGTGATCTGTTCGTGAACAGCTAGAAAAGACAGAAACTCGTCCTTCCCCAGTTTGCCTGGGAGATGATGTCTTACAACAGAGCGAGAAGAGCTGGCCGTGCTGTCACCCCAGAACTCAGGCAGGAGAGGCACACAACTCTGAGACCAGGCCAGGCCGTTACATCAAGATCCCATTTCCACAATAACGACAAAGAGGCCGCACATGGCTGTGGAGGTGGTACGTAGATGCCGGGTACTCGGCCCTGGAGCGGCTTGGGGCAGGGGAATACTAGCTTGTGGAGAGGAAATAGCTAGGGATGGTAGCTTTGGATTGGTTGAGTTACACATGAAAGGCACATGCAAAAGCAAATATGGGGGTGAGAGAAATTTAATAAACTGTGCAGTGGCACACACACACACAAATCTGAGGGCCTTACCAGAAAGACAGATGGACAGAACAGAACAGGAGCGCTTTTGGTATGCTCCCACAAGTCGCCCCAGACGGGGGACCTGAGCCTCCTCCAGCGCTGGCCGAATTCACTTTGCCTTCTTCATTGCTACCACGCTCCTTTCCAGCCATGCAAACCTCTTCCTTCCCACCGGACATTCTGTCTGCTTCCTCCTGTCCACTTCCTCAGAACCTGCACAGCACTTACCCCTCTCTCCAGGCACAACAGCCCTTTACAGATGCTGGTCAACCTCCTTGGGCCATCTTCAAGGTCCTTAAGGGCCGAACCTCATTTTTTATCTCTTTGTATCTGCTGGGCTGCTTTGTATACCACAGATATAATTAGCCAAGTGGCTTATATTCTGATTGCGCACCGCAAACTGGCCGTGCTCACATGTCCTGGCTCCCCCCGACTGGATCATGTTTCACTGATATTTTATTTACTTGACAATTTAATTGAATTTTATTTAATAAAATAGCCATTGTGTCTCAGGGCTATAGCTCTACTAATTTCTGAGACCCTAATCAACTTTAGGAAACGGGTAGGTTTTTACTTTTTATCTTCAAAATTCCTGTTAGCCAACCAGGTGCTGCTGGCCCTTCTCAGAGGGTCACATCATCGCTACTTAAGAAATGTGACCTTCCGTAGGTCTTCCTTGGAAGGATAGCTCTGAGGCACTCTGGACTTAAGGGATGGACCTGACGTCCTCCACACACAAATCCGTGGACACCCGCTGGCTTGTGGCCACGGGCTGCGGGAACTGTGATGGCAGGTGCTTTTAACTGCTCTATTTCATTTTCCCTCACACTTTCCTTTCCAGCAGCACAGGGATTCTTAATGTGTGATCTGAGAACATCTCTGTCCAACCAATCTGCCTCCCAACTGGGTCAAAACTACTTGATGACAATACTGAAGCGACAGCTACTTTATTCCTGCTTTCTCACAAGCATCTAAGGGCTACTGTGGGCTGACAGCTCTGCTAGATTTGAAGACTTCTAACTTTATGTCAACAGTTGGAAGCTCTCTATAGCCCAGGAAACCAAAGCTTGGCAAAGAATAAGGCACGAGGCCATCATTCATGGTTTAAGACTGTGGTACAAAACAGCAAAGGATTTTTAGCATACCACCATGTGGAAGTCTAAAATGCATACATAACTAAGCATCTTTAAATTTTCTTAAACATAGTTTAAAATAAGATAGACTAAAGTGCTTTTTTAAAGGGTGTGTGGGGTCCTCACTTGCAGATTCACTTTTGTGTGTGTCTGCTGCTAGGCACATGCATGCAGTCTGTGGGATCAGTTGGTGTTGGTTCCAGGAGTCAAACTCAGGTGGTCAGGCTTGGTGGTCCTCTATCCTCTGGGTCTTCTCACTGACCCCTCAATCATTTTCAAAGATGTAAAGGTGTTCTAAGATCACAAAGATCTGAGAACTTCCACAACAAAACAAAAACAGCTCAAACTGTCACGAGCCCTGAAAATCCAGACAAGCCGGGCACGGCAGTTGTATGCGCCTTTTAAATCCCAGCACTCAGGAAGAGCTCTGAGTTTGAGGCCACCGTGGTCTACAGGAGTTCCAGGACAGCCAGGGCTTCACAGAGAAACCCTGTCTTGGGGAGGGGGGAATGAAATGAAGAAACAGACACATATCTAAACTGTGCTGTGGAAAACTGAACATTCCTAAACCTCAGATATGTATGACAGAGGAAGGCTGGCTAGGGGCACAGTGCAGTCAAAGAAACTGCAAGGAAGCCCAGGACGAAGAACCACGCGTTGCATGGTGTCTGAGTCTAAGCCAGGCTTGGCAGTCAGCCATGGCTGCTAGCAATCTATAGGGTTTTTTTTTCCCCCAAATGGAGAAATTTGAGGACATGAACACTTTCATGCAAAGCAGGACATCTTAGAACCCAGTTCTATTTTCTGAGCGAGGCAGCAATCACCGCAACTCCGCAACAGCCTAGAGATTAATCAGAGAGTGTTCAATAGCCGAGCCTAGGAGCAGGGAGGTTTGCATGATGGAGCGCGGTGATAGGATGGACAGGGAGAGAGCTACAACAAAGCCGCAATCACAGCCCTGGATGAGCAGGATGGGAGAAGGGTGATGTGAGAAGGGTGATGTAGAGCCAGGCCTCTACAAGTCCTGCCTCCACTTGGCTCTCGGTGTCTGAGGATAGACACGCATGTAAAGCTGGCTTTAGGCCTCCAGTGGAAGAGAGGACATGGCAGAAATAAACAAGTCGGTAGAATACACATACGGCCAAAAGCAACACGCAGCACGATGCAAGGCTGGAATGGGGACTTGTGCTTCGGGAGGGAGGGGACCGGGGCACAACTCCTCGCAGACGTGAAGAACACCTGCATGTGGCCATTTACAGATGGGCAGCTCCTAGGGCATGCCGCGCACCGCAGAAACCCAGTGTCACATGTGAGGGGAATCTGCTGGCTCATTCTGGGTGAAGGACTGGGTGCCTGGTGGGGTCCAGTGACTGAGCTGAAAGATGGGCTGTGTCCACACTGCACAGGTAGAGAACCGGGACCTTGTTAGAGACAGAATTACTCTCACAAGGGAGATTCCCTCTCTTTCTTTTTAACTAAACGATTCTGAACTGCCAATGTCTTATTTAATGCCCAACTCAACCTCTTATTCCCTTTGATAAGATTTTATGTTTCCTATGATGTGGAGAAATTAGGATGGCCAGGCAGCATCTTCCTGTCTGTCCTTTCCTGCTAACGACTACATCCAGTTCCCCTTTGCTGTGATCCATTTCTGATCTTCTGTTTTCCACTCTCAAACCTGGCTTTGCCTGCAGGCATTAAAAATGTTTTACCCACACTACTCTTTGTGTTTATTTATTTTGAAATTTTGTTAGTTATTTTACATGAACAGGTGTTTTGCCTGTATTATGTCTGTGTGCTATGTGCATGCCTGGCACCCATGGAGGCCAGAAGAGGCACTGGATCCTTTGGAACTGGAGTTCCAGATGGTTGTGGGCTGCTGTGTGGGAGACTGGAGTCAACCTGGGTCCTCTGCAAGGGCAGCCAGTGATCTGAATCACTGAGACATGCCTGCAGGTACCTGCGTTCTTTTCTTTTGAGGCAGGGTCTCTCTTTGTAGCCCTGGCTGACCTGGAACTTGCTCTGTAAACCGGGCTGTGCTCAAATTCAGAGATCCACCTGCCTCTGCCTCCTGGGTGCTGGGATTAAAGGTGTGTCCCACCCAGCCTGAGAAAGCCTTGTTTTCTTGAAACAGGGTCTGGCTTTGTGGGTTGGCCTGGGATTTGGGATCCCCTCACTCTAGCCACCAGAGTATTGGGATTACCAACACGTGGCACCATATCAGGTTTCACACACGCTCAGATGAGCTGTCCTAAAGACTTCGCCAACAGCTATCACAACAGTCACACACAGTTCTTATTGCACAACAGCTATTGTTAGCAGCAATGACACAATTCTTATGGAGCAGCTTGGCACTGAGAGGAGAGAAATCCCTTCTGGTGTTTTGACCACCCTGGGGCTGCCTCGCTGACACCGAGGGGGTCAGGGTTGAAGGAGAGAGTTTGCAAGCACTGCTAAGGCCTCCATGGAGGGAGGAAGGACAGGTGTGGGATGAGCCTGGGAGCTGCAAGGCCACGTGGACGAAGAAATCAGGATTCTTTAGGCTTATCCGAGACAACGCAAGGAGTTTACCTGATTCATGATGGAAAATTTCCTCCCTATCCGGTTGTCTGGCAGCCGGAAGCCCTTCCTTCTCATCCCATCTTCCGACTCTGACTTAAACACCTTCTCAGGGTCTCCTTTCTCCTCCCCTTCAGACAGTTCCTTCTGCTTCCTCTTCTTCCGGCGGTTCCGCCGTTCCTTCGCGCTCTTGGAACTGAGCTTCGAAAGTTCAGATGAGCTCCGTGGAGAGCCGACGCCATCTTCCCCCTCTTCTTCAATGGCATCTTCAGAGACAGTGCCTGCTGAGGTGGCCATGGCTGCAGCCTAGGAAAGGGCCACAGCGACAGGCCCGGTCAGGAGCATTATCTGGGGCCAGCCATGTCAGCCACTGACAGACAGGGACATGGAGGAGCCTGCCCACATCAGCCACATCCCATATATACACATAGGTGTGTGTATGCTGTGTGTGTGTACAGATGTCAGAGGGACAACTTTTATGAAGTCGGAACGGTGTTTGCATTCCACATTTGCATGAGTTCTAGGGATCAAACTCGGGTCACCAGGCCCATGTGGCAAGCTTTTTTTTTTTTTTTTAATCCACTGAGCCATCTCACTGTGTCTCTCACCTCCTTAAATGTGTGTGTGTGTGTATGCACACGTACATGCATGCTCTTATGGGCATGTGTGTGTGGCTGAGGCCAGAGGTCACCCTAGGATTCCACCCACCTTGCTTTTGGGACAGGATCTCTCTCTAGCCTGGGACTCATCATGTAGGCTAGGCTGGCTTGCCAGGATCCCCCGGTCTCTGCATTTTCAGGGCTAGGGCTGCAATGTGAGCCGCTGGGCATGGCTTTTCACGTGACCTCTGGGGATAAACTCAGATCCTCACGTGTGTGTGGTTTGTTGTGTGGTTTGCTGAATTCTCTCCCTTGCCCTGTATTTCCTTTTAAATTAGAAATAATACTCTCTGGCCATAGCAACCCCGTTAAGGGTATCCTAATGGTTTCCTAACCAAAAAGTGGCCATGTTTGGGGGTGCCGTCCAGTGGGGAGCCCTAATCCTCGGGATACACGAAGCTCTGTGTTCAATTCCCAGCACTGAATCAATAAGCAACCAAACTACTGCTCAACTTTTTCTGCCCAGTCATCACAGAAGTTGAACATTGAGCTGAGAAATTCAATAAAAGAGCAGTTGCTATGGCAATCAGCTGGAGCCGTGGCCACTGGAATCATGAAGAAGGCCCGTTGCACAGAACCACTCTCCTACCTGCGCCTCTTCCTGTTGCTTCTTGAGCTGCTCCAGCATAGCTTTGAACTCGGCTTCTTTCTGCTCTGCCTCTTCCAGCGTTGCCTGGTTCTGCTCTTCGTAAGCCATGGCCACCACAGCCAAGATCAAGTTCACCAAATAGAAAGAACCCACGAAGATGACCAAGACAAAGAAGATCATGTATGTTTTCCCAGCTGCTCGTAAGGTCTGAAAGACAAAGGCCATCTTCTCAGTTATCTCCATCAAATGGACCCGGATGGAAACGCGGTGCGGGCTCAGTTCCTCGGCAGGGACCACAGTCAGCCGAGAAGGCCAGAGCACCCTTGCATGGTGCCTTATACCCATCCCATTTCCTAGCAGTTGGTCAGTTGGTCAGTCTATCCATCTATCTACTATCTATCTGTCTGTCTGTCTGTCTATCTATCTATCTATCTATCTATCTATCTATCTATCTATCTTAGACAAGGTCTCAAAATGTAGCCATGGCTAGTATGGAACTTGGTATATAAATCAGACTGGATTCAAACTCCCAGCGATCCTCCTGCCCCTGTGTCTGGGTGCCAGTATAACCACAGACTTGGCTCCTCTTAATTCTTTCAGTTAGCAAGTACTTAATGGAATTTAGTGTCTGTTATTCTAAACAGTAAGAACTGACTTGAGAATTGGAAATAGAAGCTTCTCTTAAAGAGGCTCCTTTTTTGCAAGCACAGACTGACTTTTTATGCTCTCACCAGAGAGAAACAATGGCTTGTCACAGGATTTTAAAAAATTATTTATTTATTTTCATCTTTATGTGCATTGGTGTTTGCCTGCATGTATGTCTGGTGACAGTGTTAGATCTTGGAGTTACAGACAGCTGTGAACCACTATGGGGGTGCTAGGAATGAACCAGGTCCTCTGGAAGAGCCATCTCTCCAGCCCCCACTGTCACAGGATTTCTAAGGTTATGGATCAGCAGCACCCATTCCCTCATTATGAAATTACGAGACACCAGATGTCATCAGTGTGGCCTGACAAGATGGGGACCACATTCCCGAACAAGTCCAAACGTATCATAGCTCTGGAAATGCTGTTCAGCCATACTTCAGGGTCCTATGAATAGAAACCCCCTCATTTTAATACCGAGGAAGGTGCCCTGCACGAATGCTCGTTTGCTATGTCCTAAACAAGCTCACTAACCCTGAAACTCTGCCCTGCAGAAGGTAGACCGCAGCTCCCCAGGCCAGCCCGAGACCATCAGGGTGGACGCTTCTACAGCTGGCCATGACTACACATTCAAGATACAGGGCTGAGAGCTGTCCGAGTCCAGCCATCCTGCTGAACGTGGGGCGTGCCATTCCCAGATCCCACTTTCTGTCCTCACTGTGAGTGTGGCACACAGGAAGTCCCCAACTCACCGCCCCCTCACGTGGACTGAAGAAGAGGTATTGCTCACCAGCTGGTATAGGTTCTCCCAGTAGTCCTGGGTCATAAGGCGAAACAGAGCCAGGAAGGCCCAGCTGAAGGTGTCGAAGCTCGTGTAGCCGTAGTTGGGGTTCCTTCCTGCTTTCATACACTGGTACCCCTCTGGGCATTGCCTGGAGAAAGAAAGCGGCTTAAACTGGGAGGGAGACACAGATCAGCAAAGCAGCGTCACCTAAGAGCTGCAAGTCCCTCGGTTCTATGCCTGGTGGCACACACACATGAACGCGTACATGCACTGCATGTGCGCACACAGCCACATGTGCATGCATGCCGTGAGAGAGAAAGAGAGTTTAGGACTTCCCAAAATAACCCCCGTCATGACCTTAGACACAACACATTACACAGACACATCTACTCCAAGCCCCTGGAGATAGAAACGGGTAGGTTCAGAGCCAGGACAACAACAAAACTGAAAAAAATAAGAAAAATAAGTGAAAGAAAGAAATAAAGATGGGGGAGGAAGGAAGGAAGGAAAAAGAAAGAGAAAGAGAGAGAGAGAGAGAGAGAAGAAAGAGGAAGAAAATAACAGCTAGCCATCATCTGGGGAAGGCCTAGAGTCCCAGCAACCTGGTGTAGTCAAGAACTCGGGTGCCGAGAACCGTGCACACCTAAGTTCTGGGAGCTCAGTGGGTGGATGCCAAGGTCTTATACTTTAGGAATAAGCCAGGTGGTTTTAGGTGTGCCCGGTGTAAGCGCTGGTGCCTATTCCTATCACAGATCCGTATCAATGCACAGTCCGTCAAGTTAGTAATTGAATATTTAATTAATTCAAATCAGCAACATTATCTTGACAGTGACAGATACTGGGAAGTTAGGTTCTTAGTTGTCTGTCCTTTTAACACTTGGATTTCAGCCACATCGATTACGTAATTTCACCCAATGTTGGAATTATCAGATGTCTGTTTTAATACAATTTCTAGTGTCTACTTCAATACAGCATTTAACCTGATTACTATTTGGGGTAATAGAGCAGCAGATCTTGGGGACCAATGGGCTGGGTGAAACATCAGCACCCACAGAGCTTATAAAATACTCTCATGGGTAGGAGGTAAGAGGTCCCGCAGGAACCCCGTGGGGAAGAGAGCATAACTTATTAAAGCTACGTCGTGGATGAGGAGGCGGAGACTTGAGTAGGTTGGATGGAAGCGGCAGAAACAGAACCCGAATCTTAGGGTAGCGCCCTCCTTTCCCCCATGATGTCCGAGCTACTGCACTTTGGGTCGCCCTTGGACGATAAACTCACCAAGACAGAGTCCTTGCTCCATATTACACTGAGTGTGTTGACTTAGGGTCAGAGGGCACACGGGAGGCGGGGGCTACGTACTAGCCCTTCGCTTTTTGCACCTGTGATTTTAGTCTGAGATGATTGGTGGTGAACGTCAGCTGTGGATGGTCAAACATGCAACAGGAAGAGAATCCAGTCACCGACAGATCAGACCCACATGTGGGGCCCGGTATGTGAGCACAGAGAAAGCAAGAACCTTGCCCGTCTAGTCCAACTGATGACCGGCGCGGTGAGGAAGGAGGACAGCAGATGAGCTGCTTACCCAGCATCGGAGCTGTTCCCACAGAGCAAGGGCTCCAGCATGCCCGGAACCGTGTAAAAGTTCGCTGGAAAAGTCGGGAGAGGCAGGAAGTGAACAGGCAGATCTCAGTGAATGAGAGAATAAGGTTACACAGCCCCTACCTTGCCGGCAGAAGCAGCTATTGATTTTAGCTCACATAAACCTTCCCCAACAGCGGAAAACTGACGAGCATTCTTCCCATTAATGATCTCCTGTACACGTCGGAAGCTGAGAGCTACCCTAAAGCCCTTGAGGTGATGCTGTGCTCACTAGCGCTTGACCCCCAGGGGTTCAGCCATGCAGGCCAGGCTCTACTGCTTGAATCAAGGGGTCTCAAGCTGTCATTCTCACACTGTGGCCCTTGAGCGCATTCGATACCTCACGCTGTGGTGGCCCTGGCCATAAACTCATTTTGTTCTTCCTTCATAACTGCCATCTTCCTGTTATAAGCCATGATGTGAGACTCTGATCTGCAGGGTATCTGATACTCGCCCCCCAGGGCGAGCGCCACAGGCTGGAAAATGTTGGTCTGTGATAAGTTTCTGAGCTCTTTGTCCTTTTACACAACTGTGCCCTTTTATCCTTGTAATATTTTTATCAAGACGTTCTAAAACTCCTCACCAGCCATTAGTTAGCACGTCCTGCTTTCAACCCGAAGGCCCTGTCCCTGAGATCTCCTTTGCAATGCTTTCTTGTGGCTATGTAATTGATTTTATTTCTCTCGAGTGATTAGTGGCGATTTTTTTGTTGTTAATAGAAACACCATTGCACCAAATTCTCCTTAAGGCAAGACCCTGGTGGTTGGTTCCTCAAATGAAGTTATTAAAACTCCTTAACTGTGATACAGCCAAACGGTGTTTCAGAGATCATCCGATTCCCTGGACAAGATCTATTACAAAGATCCCGACTACAAGATCTGTTCAGTGCTAGCACTGAAGAGCTTCCATAAGCTTTGTCTACACTGAATGCTTAACTGTTTCAGGTAAACCAGCAAAGGGAAGCATTTTATGGAGATTCTAGGCATGAATTTTAGAGCAGAAGTTTAGGGGTGCATGCAAAAATTTATAATTGTTCACTTGGCTTTCAGCAGCTCAGGCTTAGTCAGGCATCGTGGTGCACACCAGCACTTGGGAGGCAGAGTTCAAGGCTAGCCTGGTCTGCATTGTGAGTTCAAGGACAGACAGAGCTATGCAGACGAATCCTATCAAAAAATAAAATCAAGTAAGACAAAAACAATACCGAAGGGCTGAGAGCTTCGGCACAGCCCTGCGCTGGAGATAAGGGAATGGCTTCCCGGGTGACATCTGGCCGTGCTGTGCCACTCTGGCCGGACCATTTTGGTCGCTCAAGAGTGGGGTCTGCCAAGCTTGGGCGGAGCTTTCCGCTTGCCCAGAGGGACCTACTTTGGTTGTTGATGTACTCTTCCCAATCGAAGCCTCTGGTGCCGTTCTCGAGATAGCTCTCGTTGAAGTTGATGGGCCACACCACACACTTGTTCCGGAGGTTCCCCATGAACAGCTGCAGGCCGATCAGGGCGAAAACACTCAGGCAGAACACAGTCAGGATCATCACGTCCGACAGCTTCTTCACGGACTGGATGAGGGCGCCCACGATTGTCTTCAGCCCTGAAGAGAGAGCCCCAGAACCAGTGTCAGTGCGCAGGCCTCCCCACGTTCCCCAGCCCCCCCTCAGTCCTAGCTCCTACTCTTCCCGAGTGGCCCCCTTGAAATACGGTCTCGGCATCTCAGAACACAGAATAACAAGGAGTAGGCAGAAGCGGCCGTCTCTAAGTCAGTCAGTAACCCTTTTCGGAACAGCCAGGAAGAGCTGCTTCCGCCAGCATGTGGCTCTGTTTCCCCAGCGACTCACATATGCTGCTCCCTCCTCCTGGATGCTCCACTCTGTCCCCTGCCCTCTCCGCCCTTCTGCTCCTTCCCCTCCTGGTGTTGGTGACAGCACTGTCCCAGGAAGCTCTCCCCTTCCTGATCCTCCTCCCTCTCTTCCCATTGCTGCTGCCTTAGCAGAGCCTTCTGTTTCCCCTGTAGCATTTCTCATGGCTATAATTCATTTTTTGTCTGTCTTGTCTGCAGCCTATAACATCAAAATCACAATAAATATTTGTTGAGTAAACAAATAAAACATGATCAGGGCTCAAGGAGGCTTCCAAGTTGAAAGGGACCCACTGGATGGTCTAGAAGCCACAAGAAGCAGGAGTTTCTGAAGAGCTGTGGAAATGCCAACGCGCTGGAAAGACTGCTATCACACAGTCTTTCCAGTCGCCTTTCCATGTAACCTATGCCCTGCTTGCTCCCCTCACCTTCCCATGCTGTAACCCATCAATTCATGGAAGATTTTGTTTTATAGTTTTGAGGATGGTTCTGGGAATTGACTTCAAAGCTTCATGCATGCTGGCCAACACTCTCCCAAGGAGTTAGGTTTTACCAGTTCCCATCTGAGGTTTAAAGTGCAAGTCAGTGGGTTCAAATTTAAACCCATTGCATAGGGAGCGACGGGAAGAGAGATAAAACGTAACTGTAGGGTTATGCTGCTGGAGCCAAGAGTCTGTGGGTGGCAGTCCTCGGCATGCTCATCAGCAGGCCGTCACAGGACATGGCCACAAAACTCCAGCTCCCCTGCAGGGTACAGATGAGCAGGAAGAGCCGCTGAGCCTTGACACACAGGCCTCAGGGAGAAGCTCAGCCTCGACCAACTTCTGGTATTCCAGGGAAGGCCAACGTGGACGTGGCTGCCACGGCCTCATGGAAGTCACTCAGCCTGACAAGTTGTGCTACTTATATGCATCATGCTAAAACAAATGCTCTAGGATCTGGGTATGTCTACCTTTAAAAGAACAACTGTAACGAGGCTGCGGCAGATGCCAGAGCATTAGCCCAGCACAGGCAAGGCCCTGGCACCGCCACAAGTGAAAAAGTAACCAGAGGCGATCACGGCTGCCAGGCTGCCGTGAAGGTTGAGCAGGTTTCCTACGGCAAACTGAAGAGAAGCTGGTGCGCAGTGAATACGATCAGTCACGGTCTGAGACCCAGTTTATTCGTCTATGAAGATCTGCAGAACTGATCTCACTGAACTGTCAGGACATTTAAGTAAAATAATATTAAAAAAAACCATCTAATGCAGGACATGACACAGCGCATGTGTCACGTCATTATTTTACATCTAGTGCCTCAAGGGGGTTGGGATGACGCCCGTGTTCAGGGCTAGCCCCACAAGCTGATGAGCTAACGCGTGTTTTGACATGTTTTTCTGCCCCTGTATTTTGCAAGTGACTATCTAAAATGCTTAAAGAATATTCTTCCTGAGTCCAACAGTAGCAAGGGATGTTGTGCCTCGTCTAGGACCTGGCACAAAACAGGCAGTTAATAAATTTCGACAGAGAGTAAATAATGGAAATCTCTCTGTGTCTGTCTAATCTATCTGTCTCTCTTTCCTTTTTAACAGATAACCAGAAAGGTGCCTAAAGGGAAAAGTGTGCAGAGGCCTGAGCCTTCTGACAGTATGGCCTTCTTTGGGGGCTGCGGCCCCCAGGAGAAGAGCTTGCTGGGTTCCAGGGGCCCGTGTAGATGGACTCTCCTGTGTGTCATGCGGAGGCAGCACCTGCCAATCATTTTTGATACATTGGTATAGATTTGATACACTGATATATTGACAGAGAATTAAGGCTATATTTGATACACTGGTATAGATTATTATATATTGATACAAATTTTAAGTTATTTTTGATACACATATGTATAGATATTTCTAAGGTACTGGACCTTTGCAAATCATTTAAAACTACAAGGTTTACTTCCAGTCCTTTTAAAAGCTGCAACTATGAACTGTGTGGGATAAGTAAGTAACGCAAGTTCAGAGTTAGTCAACCAGACTCACAGTCAGGTCGTCAGTAGTCTAGCTTATGACAAAACATATATCCTACGCTAAATTGATGGCGACTAGCTAGAAGCAAGCAACGGCTGCATATTCAGAGCTACTGTAGATGGATAATGATTGAACACTATGTGAACACACATGTGCAGACAGATGGTCTTCAAACCCTCAGAGACCTACAGTACACAGCATTAAAAGATGCATTGCTTGGGGCTTTTCTGGCAATGAGACAGGTTAGCTCCTGGCAGCACCCCATTTCAACTTCAAAGATGATGACTGGCAAAGAATCTCCATTAGGAGATGGCTTCAAACGTGGCAAGGCCACTGGGCAAAGACATGTCCCTACTCAACTGCAGACAGAATGCTGTCCGATCTAGACAAAACTTGAATCCGGGGAAGTCGACTGCCATGCTCTGCCAAGACAGGGGAGCAAGTCCTTTGGAGTTCCTGCCTCCCAATACGTCTGTCAGTTATGCCGGGCCAAAAAGCTGACGACGGAGGCTCCAGCATTACAGAGGAATTTTGGATGACTGTCCAGGCAGCCAGCTGTCTGTCAAGTCTCTATTTTGGGACTAGAGATGCAGCTATTTGCCTGTAACCCTACACACCTACATGATATGTATTTCCTTCTCAAGTCTCCGATGGGCTTGAAGACTAGATAGTTATAGTCTTACAATTAAGCGTAAGTTTTTCTTTTAAGATTTAAGAAGATGTTTTTAGATTGATAATACGAGGTGGATAGAAAATGATTTAGGTACAGAACTGAATACACCAAGATAGGATACGTAATAGAATGTTTTCTTAGATTGCCAAATGCATATGGATGGGACATTTTTAATATAAATCTTACCTAACAGTTTTCATAATTGTCATTATTGTATGTTAGTTCGTTATAAAAGAAAAAGAGTTTTTATTGGACTGAAAGGGGGAATTTTAGAAGGAATCTCTTGTGTATTGAATGGAAGCAACATTTGTCAATTAAAAAAAAAACCTATTGCCTACATCTTAGGCAGGAAATAGGGGTGGGACTTCTGGTAGGCAGAAGGGATTCTGGGATAGAGAGAAATACGCAAGATTCAGCTGCCAAGATGTGAGGAGGACGGATACATGATGCCTGAGCTCAGGTAACCAGCCACATGGCAGAATGTAGATTAGAATAATGGGTTGTTTTAAGTTATGAGCTACACAGAGAAGAGCCTAGCTATATGGCTAGGGAAATCCCTCATTATATTTTGACTGGTTTAGAATAGGTCTACACTGGGCCAGTAATTCAAGTTTGGGTACCTAAGCTACTGAAGAGCGGTTCAGCTAGAACAGCTGAGCAGTCACTGAGGAACGGCTGTCCTGTTTCTCCTGCTGGATGTTTTAAGTGGAGGGCTTCTACAGCTCCCTTCATCTGAGCACTGGATGATCATCAATGTCTTGGCATTGTTATGTTTAATGTCATCAAGAAAGGGCGCTGCTACTTACAATAGCAAGAAGAGTTTAAAACCACAAAACAGACTAAACAAAATAAGATGAATCACTCAGTAAATCGTGTAATTCCACCATGAGTGTGACCTGGTTTTCCAGGGTGGGAAGTCTTTGGGTGTTCCAAGTGTGTATAACAAGGGATTCTAGGCCAGGAGCTCTCACCGGCCCCTGGCCCCAGGACTGTGCTTCCGGCAGCTTTGTTTGTACAAGGTGACTACTCTCTCGGTAGTTACAGAAGTCCAAGTGGACAGCTGACCTAATCCAGGCCCCTTCCTATGAGAATCTGGAGCAGGACACAAGGCAGTGATCTGAGCATGCGGCAGAAATATTAACGTTTAAAACTGAGCGTTGGCGGCAGCCACACTATGTCACTTTTAGAGGTGCTTGAACAGTAAAGGGATGCATGTTGGAGGAGAGAAAGGAGACAGGCACGTGGAGAGAGGGCGATGGAGACAAAGAACACGGGTCTTCAGGGTCTCCGGGCCTGCTGGCCTCAGAGAGGCAGGGGTGAGGCTTTCCAGGATGGCTCCAGTCCTAGGCCTGGCACTCACTACCTAGAGACAGGCCGAATCTTCACACGCTCCCTCCACACGCTCCCTCCACACGCTCACTCCCCCTTCTGCAGCAGCCAGGCATCACAGCTGAAGGAAGCTGGAAACAGGAGTCCACAAAGCTAAAAAGAAAACCCTTTTCTCAAGTGTGCTGACGTCTGAGGCTTACATGGCCTTGCTGGTGAGTTTGTTCAGCTTAAAGAGTTTAAAGCGCAAACTTGGCTGGAAATGACATTTCAGCTGCCTGTACCGCACAGGGGCTCAGGGAGAGAAATCTTAATTAGGCAAGAGCCATCGCCAAACCACACGAACAGCAGGCATCGAGCAAGGACTTGTCAAGCCTCTCATCCAGACCTGAAAGAAAACGAGAAGGGGGCCCAGGGGAGAAGAATGCGATCGGCACCAGGCGTGCGGGGGACACATTTACGGAGCGCCACTGGATCTGGTCTCACGGCAGAGCCCTCCTTCCTGGGGCTAACGGAGCCAGTGCGCCTGCTGAGGTGTCGACGTATTGCAGCGACATAGAGAGCTCACCAGTGAGCCTCCTACGGTCCAGCTCTACGCTGGCCTGAGGCAGTTGCCCACAGAGCAAACACACAGGCCAGCAGCAGCACAGGTCAGGAGAGGCACAGCTCCCTGGTGAAATGTGTACACCAGCACTGCTCTGGCTGTCAGGAGGCGCTGCCTTGCTCACACCACAGGTCAGAACCAGCAAGACCCTGGAAACCGATGACCCAGAACAGAGCAGAATCAGCCTTCAAACGACTCCTACACAACAGAGCCTGAGACAGAAGCCAAGTGGGGGCCAGTCAGATGGACAGGGCTCCTGAGGGGCTAACAGTGACCAGCGCTGGCATGTGCCTGAACAGAGTTCATACGTTTACTGCAGACCTGGGAAGGACAGTGGGACCCAAGGTACGAAGGCCAGCGACCAGAGAGGGGGCGGGGGACCAGGGGGATTTTCAGAAGCGGGAGGAGCTGGCGTGGCAGGGTTCTACTCCACTCTCCGTCCAAAGGCACTTTTGATCCTCCTGTCACCTTATGCGATCCCCCGAAACCCCTGGACCAGATGAACAAAGCCGGCCTGCGTGCTGTGTCCAGAGAGATCGGCCATGCATGTTGGACACAGTCTGCTGCTGTAACGGCCCAATTGTAAGTGAAGTTAATTCACACTCCCGCCTGTCGCTCAGGTTGGGAAGTGTAACTGGGCTGAGCCAGTTTCCCACAGGATTCGTCCTGGCATCACTCTCGGCAGCAGGCAGGAGCGGTTCTCAGCCTGGGAGAAAGGAGCGCTCCCGGGGCCGTGAGGCCAGCCAGCCTGGGGGAGAAAGGAGCGCTCCTGGGGCCGTGAGGCCAGCCAGCCTGGGGGAGAAAGGAGCGCTCCCGGGGCCGTGAGGCCAGCCAGCCTGGGAGAGAGCCGCCTCCTCACTTTCCTCTTGCAAATGCCGGCTCTCCTCCTCCTTTTCTACTGAGGACCACTATGACATTTTGGTTCTTTTTCCTTAATATTCAACGTAGAAGGAAGAGAAGCACAAAAGCAACAAGATTTAAAACTTGACTATTTAAAAATAAGCGATCACCCTGGTGGTGGGGACACACATCTTTGGTCCCAGCACTTTTGACCTCACTTCTTAGTCATCGGGGCCCAGGGAGAAGTGACTCGCTCGGAAGTGTCACCTTCTGCCTGCCCTGATCACAGGCGTGGGGCAGATGCTGCAGAGGCAGTTTCTCCCGGTGGAAACAAAGGTTTAAGACATGAACGTCAAGGTGAGCCTCACTCATTCTGCCCCAGAGAGCGTAGACGACTCTCAGCACAGAGGGCGTTTGCTGTTCTCCAAGAGGACGCCTTTGAGGCCAACAGGAAGCCACAGTGGCCTGGGTCCTGGTCTTGAGCCACCAAATAAGAAGGGTCAGGATGACAGTTCGGTCTCTTGAAAGTGCTATGCAGGGTCTCGGGCGAAGCATTTCTTATATAGAAGGTTGATGTAACCTAAGAGAGTCCTGGCTGACCAGCATATTCAAAACAGCTACCAAAATGCAAAACAAAGTAATAAACAAACAAACAAACAAACAAATAAATAAATAAAGCAAGCCTTGGCCCTGGCGGGGATGGGGTGAAGGGTGAAGGCTCTCAGCAAGCTTTTCTCACAAAGGCAGCTGAGGTATAGACAGCCGTGAGTCGCACAGGCGCCATGTCACCTCTGTGGCTGCGCTCCGAGGCGGCCAGCCTGGATCGTCAACCTGACAGGATCATGTCAGAAACACACTTCTGAGTGTCTGTGACCCAGGCAGGGTCACTGAGGTCGGGCGTGACCTCAAGGTCCTGTCGCCACGCCTTCCCCACCACAAGGGACTGAGGGACTGTGCTCCTCCAGACCGTGAGACAAGGCAAAGCTCCTCAGATGTTTCTCACAACAGCCAGAAAAGTAACAAATGCCCTGGCAATTCCTCCCTGTAGTCCTGGCGGCTTCGGGAAAAGCCCAAGATCCGAACTGCGGGCAGTAGGAGTGAGGAGCAAAAGTCCTTCGGAACTTGCATTCCCGGTTTTGGGTCTCACTGGGAAGTCCTGTGTCCCAGCGCCACGGCCTGGAACCGGAGCGGCGTGCATGTGGGTAACCTGTAGGTAGTAGGCCTGCGGCTCTCTGGGGAATGACAGACAAGCTCAGAACCCCACAGGACGCCAGCCGCCGGCTTCTCTCGCTAACACTCAACAGTAAGAATGGCGAGCAAGGGGCTGGACCTCAAAGCCAAAAAGCTCGAAGCTGCTTCCTGACAGCCATCTGTTGCTGGCGTCACTGCCTTCAGGCTAGTGCCCACAGCAGTCGCACTCCGAAGCTCCCCCGGGCACCCACAGAGCGAGGAATCGAGGACCCACCCCAGACACTGAAGCTCGTGTCTAAGTCTTGACACCAATCTTTCGCTGGGCTTTTTTTTTTTACCGTAAGTGCCTCTAGTACAATGGTTTATGCAGCACTGCTGTGAGCCAGGCACTGTGCTCTAGACACTGTATATTTACACTAAACACAGGCACACAGACTCTCACCCATGCACAAACTCCCATGAGCGCGCGCGCGCACAAGCCAGAGAGTACTAATTCTGACAAGAATTACTTTGCAGAAATGCCCAGCTTCGAAGCGAACCCTACAGCAGAGACGAAAACAGCCCTGATGAGCCAGGCTGGGGATAGCATCACTGCCCCAGTTAGTGAGAGAACACAGCTCTCCAATTTAATTCTGAAAGAGGAGTTTTGAGATCACAAGAGCATAGAAGGACAGATGCCTTGCAGAGCGTGCTGGGGAGAGAGGAACAGGAAACCCAGGACCATGTGGAAGAGGAGAGAGAAAGGGAAAACGAAGGAAGGTTCCGGTGGTCCAGCTGACGCAGAACAAGGCTGCCTGGGGGGTCACCACCCTCCAGGATCCTGGTAGACCCCAGCCTATCCTCTTCACAACTCTGTCTCCCCGTTTCCCCAGCCAGGGACACTGGCATGAGGCTGGCCAGAGGAAAAAGAAGTGCTTCTGAAATCAGCCACACGGATGGACCATGCGCTCAGAATACGGCACCCAGCACCTCGTTTTCACCAGGGGAGTTTCCCTTCCTCCCCCTGACCCCAGCTAAAGGCCAAAGAGCACCATCATCAGCCTTCACCTCTGCCTGGTCACTGCCAGCTTTAACCTAAGCCTGTCTTTCCTTCTAGATTTCAAGCCTCATTCTTAGAAAGGTCATTCATTGCCCAGGTGTGATGATTTCAATTACATACTCTTAACCCGGGGTGCATGGGTGGTGATGGGAAGTGGGGGTGCCTGTGAAGTTGCATCTGGGTCTCAAGGGATTTAGAACCCTAGGCTAGCTCGGCCAGGCAAAAAGGCAAAAATGTTAAGAGGTTGTCACTCAACCCCTTCTCAACCCACTTTCTCGTTCCTTTTGTCCCTTTGAGTTTCTCGGCTTTTTGTTTATATCTTACCTGCGGCTTTACGTCAGCACGTGTACATGCTTTCAGAGGGCCTCACACCCGAGAGTGACCCCTGAGCCTGCCCACGGCAGACGTCCATCCAGTCTCGCTGTGCCGGGGCAGACAGTTGTAGAATACGAGACCGCAACGGTGCACTTTTGGCTTACTGACTCCAAGACTTAAATTTTAACTAGTCTGAGTAGGTTGATCCTTGATGAATGGTCACATTGGCAGGCACCCGAGGGCACCCGAGGGAGCACAAGTCTTTGGATAACACGCTATTGGCAGACCATGCCACAGGAAGTCCAGAATCACAAGCAATGGGATGGCAGTGGAGGTTAAAGTCACTGTAATTCCACGAGGCCGTGATTCAAATGACTCGTATACAAAGACACGGCTCGCTCCATTGCGCCTCTCCTCAGATGTGGTAAGGCCCGAAAGGTTTGTAAGTGTGTGCTGTTTCAGACACATGGACGGGATGAGGGTTGCATGCCAGCAAGCATTGGTCAGGGAAGTCTGCCTAAGGACCATGGGGCCATTCCAGATTTCTCAGGGAAAGCATGCAGAGCGCAACAAGGTCCTTTCACACATGCCGATTCCAGCTTCAAATGGCAGACAGAGGAATGGAAGGAAACAGGAGTGGGGAAAACCGGTCTTGTGCACACATCTGCTCACCTGGAATCACAGAGATAGTTTTCAAAGCTCGGAGAACCCTGAACGTTCTCAGCGCTGAGACATTGCCCAGGTCCACAAACTCTGTCACATATCTGCAGTAAGGGAAGTCACACACAGACACAAATGACAAACACAAATACAACACAAACATCAAAGGAAAAAACAACAAGATCACAACAAAACAAAAAGTACAATACGTCACATCAGGGCCTAACCCAACACCTGACACCAAGCCCGGACCATCTTACCTGGGATTACCGAAATAGTTTCCAAAGCCCTCAGCACCCTGAGTGTGCGCAGAGCTGAAACATTGCCTAGGCTTACAAACTCTGTTATATGCCTGCAGGATCAAACCAGGGTTAACTTGTAAAGGTGCCGCTGGCCGAGGGGGTGGGGGGTGTCTTACATACAAGTTATGCTTTTACTTTGTCTCCCTGAAAAAGACAAATTTTAAAATATAAACCTTTAAGGACACATATTTTTAAAAACATGGGCAAAAGAATTCAGAATTATGTTCTAAAGGACGGATGGCCCAGGGCATTCTGGGGCTTCCTCGTAAATTGGGGTGTGGCGTTCTGATTCCACCAGAGTGACTTTCCCCTCAGCTCAGCAAGAGGGAAAGCCAAGTGTCAAAGACTGAGATTCCCAGTTTAATGAACCTCACGAATGGAAACAGTCTGCTTCGTGACAAGAGCCTCACAAAAACAAGTTCACATTAAAGTGGCCCTGGCTGACTGCGGCCACAAAGCCTGCGAGGCAGAATCTATGACGTCGGCAGCAGTCACCTGAGTGTTTGCAGCCATGTCTGAGGGTGAAGTTCTACCCTGAAACAGACAAAAGCAACGCTCCAGGAAAAAAAAAATCCAGCTCATGAGATTGGAGCAAAAATCGAGTTATCACCAGCCCTGTGTCACAGAGATTTTAAATGCATACCAATGTACACTCTGCACTGTTAGCGAGCAGAGACTGTCACAGAGCTGAGAGTCACTTTTGTTTTCAGACACCCAGCGCACACCGCTCGCTCCCGTTTCTCCTCCTGATGCTCAGGCCCACACTCGCACACGCTGTCTTCCTCTCACACCTCTTTATTCACACACTTACGCCCGCTCCCATCTCCCCTTAAAGTGCTTCCTTAACACAAAAATAAAGGCACCACAGCCACCAGCAGCCAACGTCCTCAAATGGACACATTTGTAACTAGAGCAAAGGAACGGCTGGATGCACTCGGCACACCTGTGCAGAACCGCAGCCACCAGCAGGAATTCTGGGAACTCTGGCTAGTAACTTTTCTGGATGTGCCAGTCTGCACACTTGGGCTTAGGTCTTGAGTCAAAGGTCTCAAGTGCATTTTAAGCCAAAAGTTCACACCCAAAATATTTCGTGCCTTCACAGAGGCTCCCTGTGTCATAAAAAGGAATAAAATGAGGGCATGTCAGGGGAAGCTGCGGCCCACTGTCCTGCCAGCCTTACAGCAAGTCTTCACTCCCCCACGTGAAGGCCTTGCAAACAAGAACCTTGGGCAAAAGCCTGTGGGTCAGATGCAGTTACCCAGGACTTGTCCATTCTGCAGCCAAATGTCATGGCACAAGCTTGTAACCCCCGTACTTAGAGGCTGAGGTAGCAAGATCAGGAGCTCAAGACAGCCTTGGCCATATGGTGAGCCAAGGACCCTACTCAAAAAAGAAAAAGAAAAAGAAGAATCCTCCACAAACTCATATTTACTTACACCATCACCCAAGCCCATTCAGGACACACACACACACACACACACACACACACACACACACACACACAGTCACATCCAGAAAGCAGGAAAATAAACAAGGGACTCACGCCATCATGATGACACTGAAGTCTAGCCAGTTCCACGGGTCTCGTAAGAAGGTGAAGCCGTCTATGCAGAAACCTCTTGCGATGATTTTCACTAGTGATTCAAATGTGTAAATCCCTGTGAATGTGTACCTGTCAGGGATACGGATAGCTGAGGTTACTCCCAACGGAAGCGTTCACAGAGCCCTTGGAGGTGGCACTTGCACAGGGCACAGCTTCACCACACACAGGATAGAGAGGGCGCCTGGCAGCGGAGGGCGGGGCCCCTCCGAGGCCCACCGACGCACCCGCAGCAAGCGGGGTGCCACATTAGGGCCCCACTGGTGCTCAGAGCACACCAGGATGACTCCAGAACGGGCAAGGAGGCCCCCAGGGCTCTCTCAGCCTCGGAGGAAGGAGGACACAGGATGGCAGAGGCCCTGCCAGGCAGGGGCCGGGCAGGCCCTCGGCAGGGCCTGGCTTTCCAGAGCCCACTTCTCGGGTCACTAGATCCACGTTACCTCGGCGGCCCGCCCCCACCACTGCCTCGGTCACTCCTTCTCTCCTCTCCCTGCGTGAGTCTTGGAGGAAAAGGCCACTTACTCCACATTCTTGGACCAGTCCGGGGGGTTGCTGAAGGTCATGAACACACAGTTGGTCAGGATCGTGCACATGATGATCATGCTGAACACTGTGGGCAGGAGTTAAGGGGCCAACGAGGTCCGGCCTGACCCCGAAACACGCCAGCAAGGAAGGGGAGGAAACCGGCCACCTAAATCACCACAAGAAAAGCCGGGCACCCCACCTGACCGGTAGCTGGCTGGACGGGCCGACAGTCCCCTGCCTGCAGGACTGCCGCTGCCCACTGCTTTTGGACACACTCGCCTCTGTCCATGCCGACCATGGAGAAACATGTCAATACTTAAAACGTGTGAACAGCTGCTGCGAGTGACCAAAGACTCCAGGGCCACCAGGGGAGAGAGTAAATCCACCTCCCACCCCTCACCCAGTATTCACGTTTTGTTAATTATCTTGCTTAATTAGTTATCTGAAATCACACGTAATTGATGCTTCACTTTCCTCGGGGGTCTTCCAACGGGCTGCGTGTCTCTATGAGCCACGGTCCAGCCACCGTGCGCTGGCTGTGTCCAGCCTGAAAACCAGTGTGGCCTGTTGGGTCCCTGTGCCCCAGCCGTCCTGAGACAGGTAAGAGGGTGATCACTGAGGAGGTGGCCTGGCCGTCCAGAATCCCTCTCAGCCCTTTCTGTTCTTGTCTATTGAGAGAAACGAACCCGTTTTAAAGCCAGCAGGAGTTCTCAAACTGCGTGAGGGCAGAGCTCACATTCCGCAAACTCACTTCCCCGCAGGTGTTACTCCCCATCCTGACCTTCCTAGGAGCGCTGAGGAAGCTGCTGCCTCTAGGTGGGCTTTTCTCTTCTCTGCAGCTGCAGTGATCTCGGGGCAGGAAATAACAGCCTTTAGGGTACTTGACACAGACACGCCCCCCTCCAGCCCGGGGTGGACACAGTCCGCTGCAAATCTCCATTCCTTACAAACCTCCTGACCTCACAACCAGGTGAAGCAAGTTCCACAAGGTGGAGCTGCACCTGCTGGCTTCCCTGGCCTCCCTGGAGGGCGTCACACCCGCTGATGCCCGGGGCCAAGCGCCGTTAAGTGAAGTCCCCGTCATTCAGTCATTCACGTTTAGCCGCAGTTCCAGGCTGCTAACCATCAGATCTCCTGCCATTGTCCCACGCTCTGTATTCGTAGGACGCAAAGGTTGGCGCTTCCCTACTTAAGCAGAGGGCAAACCTCAGAAAACATCCCTGTTTATCCAGTCTGTGTCTGACTCTCTGTGCCAGGGACCTGATGTCATCTGAGAAATACCAGGTACATTGTAATCTCCTTCTCTAGCAAACAAACAAGCAAAACCAACCCTAAAGCGTTCATTCTGCTATTTGTGATTAAAGATGTAGTTTGCAAAAAGTTTTTATATCACACATGAATACATTAACAAGCTAAATTTATCATGGAATGAAAGTGTTAAAAAGCCAAGACTTCAGTACCAGGTTAAAACATCTTAATTTGCCCCTCACAATGACACCAACAAAGTTCTAGACTTCCGCCATGTTTTTAAGAACAGGTCTGCAGAAGCGCCTCCTGGGTCTGGCTGGACTTTCTTTCTAACCCTCGGGCTGGGCAGCGACACTCCTGGGGAGAGAGTACAGAGCACAGCTGTCGGCACCTCGAACGCTCACAGCCCCGCAGCACCCGCTCCCAGCAGAAAAGGATATGAATGTATCAAAATTTTAATAGCTATTCTTCGTATGAGGTTAAAAGGACTGAGAATGTACAAGGCGGGCGTGGCACTGAATCTGAAGAGAGTTTTCCCTCTGTTTAATACTACAAAGGTCTGTGGAGAAAGAAAAGGAGAGATCATTAAAACATGAGCACTAGTCACCGCACAAAACATTTTCCTGGGTCAGGAATAAACTCACATAAAGATACTTTGAACTTTGCTCCCGGTTGGCTTTTAAGGCAAAACAAACAAACAAAGACCTTAGCCAAACAGCTTCTGTCCCCTCCATGCCAGCACCCGGCCTCAGGCTGCATTTAAACAGGGCCGTGAGATTAGCAGGTTCGCACTTGGATAATTTCGAACTGTCTCTGCCAAGTCCGGGCAGGGAACTAAAGTTCACTCATTTCAGGCTCACTGTCTCAGGAACTGTGGCTAAGAAGGGCTCGTGTCGGGCACGGTTGCAGGTGTTTAGAAGTTGATGAGGAACAAGGTAGTCCCTGTCTGAGGAGTTTACATTCCAACCAGGAAGACAGTCAGTGTGAATGCGAGGAGGTCAGCTATGCTGACCCTGACACAGAGAAGACAGGGCCGTCAGGGCAGGGAAAGAGTCGGCGCAGAGAAGACCACAGTGAAGGACTGGTCAGATGGCCAGTCAGCCTGTGCGGAAAAGAGAGCCGGGCGGAGACTGGAAGGAAGCAAGGAGGCTGAACACTTCATTCAATATTTACTCACCGAATCTGCTCGGTCTGGCTTCTAGAGCTCCCAGCACCAACCTTGCCAAAAGCACTCAATTGTATTTGCCAGCACGAATCTTCCCACCAACCCAGACTGCGTTATGTCCCTGGAGCAGGCGACAGTCACACGCATCTCAGGGCTCACACTGCCCACCTACCCGGCCAAGCACCACGGTAAGATGGGGGGGGGGCGGACGACACACAGAATTCAACGGAACTTTACAGGAGGACGTGTGTGGCCCTACAGTCATGATGGTGGGTAAGTACGAAGTTCAAAAGAAAACGATGAGAGGCTGCAGGACAGGAGAGACCCCGCTACCCCAGCCTGCCTGTGGGTGGTGAAAAAGGAGAGGCAGCAGGAGGTGTCCAGAGAAAAAGCAGGAACTAAAGAAACTGACTGAGCAGGTTGACGGGTGGCCAGGAAAAGGAGCGGCACGGCAGGCAGGGTTGAGCACAACCTGACAGAGGACAGAAGAGGGCAGAGGGCGCTGGGGACAGACGCAGGGGCTGCCAAAGCGGGAGTCCCTGTGGGGGTCAGGCCAGCACAAACACAGACAGCAGAGAGCCAAGTGGGAGACACTTGTAAGGGGTCTTTTAAAATCGTGTTTTATTGTGGATGAAGTATGCCTAGAATTTAAAAATACTAGATTAAGTTCCATTCTATTACCCAGTGCTAATATTTTGGCTAGTTTTTTTTTTTTTATATCCTTCCAGAATTTTTCTTTATAAGTACCAGCGCACAGATCTAGCCTTAAACAGTCTTTCCCTCAAGTGAGACTACTATAAATACCCTTCTGTGCCATGCATTAAAAAATGAACCCCCACAAAGAAAAGCCCAGGGACCAGATGGCTTCACTAATGAATTCTACCAAATGTTTAAAGAATTAGCACAAACTCTTCCAAAAAAAAAAAAAAAATGGAAGAGAGAGGAATAATTCCCAACTCACTCTCTAAGGTTACTTTATACAGAAGCAGGCAATGACGTCACAGGAAGAGAAGGCTCTAGACTGAGAGAATTTCATTAGTACGGGCATAAAGGGCCTCAGCAAAAATACCAGAATTAGATCTCTCAGCCCGCAAAGGACTGAGTATCTGACCACACGAGATACAGCCCAGAAGTACAAAGACAGCTTAACCAGGAAAACTGAGACAGGGTACACAGCCTGCTCAGACAGGCGGTCGCACACAGTGACGGCAGTAGAATGCCTCCATCAAAACCCAGCATCTAAGATCTAACGAAGATGCCGGCACGAGGTCTAACCTAACACACGCCAGCTGGGGCCCAGGGCAGCAGCCCCCTCCCCTTCCTCTGCCCGCCTTCCGGAGACTCAGCCTGACTCTTTCAGACGCAAGAGTCACACTCTCAGTTCCTCGTGCAGTTCAGTACCCTGCTCGGCGCACATACTCCCAAAGAGTGCCCAGCAGAGTGCTTTTAGAGTCCCGTTCCTCTTATCTCCTGTTTTATACTCTCTTCATCTGCCAGAGTCACCAGGCTCTCCCGGAAGAAAAGCAGCTTTGGTGTGCAGCTGTTTTCATTTAGGAATGCCCTCCCGCCCATCCCAGGTCTGGTACGGTGCTGTGCTAACCACTCTTCTGACACTAGTATGTACAGATTCAGTTATAATCTCCAGAGAAAGCCCTATCCTAAAAGCAGGTGCAACTAGGAAGATCTGGGGTTAGCTTAAAACAGGTCAAGGGCACAGATTTGGCTCTTCCATTTCTTGGCTTCCCGAAGAAATAAATGGGCCACAATACTCCCTCCTTCTGAAGTACTTGAGCCCCTCTGTGTTTCCATAGCAACTCTCTCTGTGCAATGCCAGGCCTTCAAACACCCTCCTCATTCAACCTCAGCCACTCCCCTGGAGTACGGGTAAGAAGGGATTAGTAGCCTGTGAGCAGTTCACAGGTGCTCAGGAGAGGAACCACCACAGAGGGTCCTCCCCCACGCCCCCCACCCCCCCGCAGAGCACCAAGATCAGAGCCTCTTTACCTCCTCTCTGGGGCCAGACTGGGTGGTGCTTTCATGACTGCACGGCAGAAGTTGACACGAGATGGGTTCTCTGGTAAATGGGAAATTCAAGCTCCTGGGTAGAGCATCTAAGAAGAGTGGGGAAAAAACCAAACCAAACCAACAAAACCACTGGCCCATGCAGCAGGACCTAAAGCTCACCTTTACGAGATTGCCTGCTCCCTTAAGACAAATAATGAGACTTAAACAACAACAACAACAAAACCTACTCTCTTTGCCCTTCATTTTCTTTCTCTTGGGTTGATCACATGGGAGGCGTTTCCTATTACAGAGCCATTATCTGCACACAGAAGGTGCTCAATAAATGCTGTCTGTTGGCTAATGAACAATCTGTTATCTGAGGTGGGAGAAGGGGGAAAAGAAGGCATCAGAGGACATATCAGTTGAAAAGCTAGCTGGGCTTCTGGTGATGAACCAGAAAACAGATGTTGGGGAAAGCCAGGGACTTCTACAGAGTTTTTAAAAGACTGGTTAGGAAACAAACACTTTACCAGTTACATTTTCACTCATGAAGTATAACTTTCACGACTGAGACAATGTTGCACACGAAATAAAGACAACTTTTAGCATTACTTCTTTCTCGACCCTCACAGCCTTTATCCTCCCCATCCCACCCGTAAAGGCCCTTTCTCTAGTGAGTGAGAATCATCTTCTGCACACCCAGCTCCCTAAACAAACGCACATCCTCCACACGTTCAGAAGCTCTGTAATTTACTCTATCCTGAAAATAATTAGATTTGCCTGTAATTTGCATGAAGTGTTTCTTAAACACGCCTTCTGGATAAAGCAAGAGGGCGTATGGACAACACCCGTTGTGCTCAGAGCTCAGGAATTTCCCAGTGAACACTGGGCTTTACAGGGCTCCCGGGACACGCGGAGACCGGGATGTGCCGGCAGGCAGGCATTCTCTGTAGGTGTTCAGGTGCTAAGCAGCGCTGTGCGCTGAGGGGCACAGAGGCCACTGACGTGTAAACACACGGCTGCACTTCTGTCGAGCTGCATGGACACGCCAATTTCCCCCACATCCAAGTATTTGGGAATAAACTAAACTTAGCGAGTGGCCACACAGCACAGATGGCAACATGGATCTGGCCCGTAGGGCAGCTCGTGCCAGTTTCTAAGGAAGGCCAGATCGGCTGCCCTGGAATCCCGTGAGGACTCTGAACGCAGCGATTGCTAACCCCACCTTAGAGGCAGCTAAACGGGCCTGCACAAGAGTCCAGAGAATCTGCCCTCCAGCGAGCGAGTGCAGCGTCCCTCAGGTGTCCCGAAACACGAGGACCATCTCCATCTCCCGGCCCTCACTGCTGTGTGCTCAGGTGAGCCACTGCCTCTCCCTGGCTCTCGCTTTTCCCATTTAGAAGCCGAGAGGCCTGTTGGCTGGGCTCGGCCAGTCCTTTCTAGCCTTGTCTGTGTTGCTACATCTTAGGAATTTCACAAGACACACCTGCTGAGGTGCAGGCAAAGCTCTGGGAGTTGTCAGTCCATTTTCGGGGGGGGGGGCCACAGCGGGGGGGGGGGGTGCTTGGTGCTGTGGGGGGGGGGGGGGGGCCGGGGGGGGGGGGGGGGGGCCTGGGGGGGGGGGGGGGGGGGCACAGCGGGGAATGGGGGCAGCCTCCTGGGGACAGAGCCCCACATCTTTCTGTATGTGCCGTGCTGTCTCCCCTGCTCCCATGCTCGCTCCTTCGGAGAGAGCGAATATGGCAGGGGCGGTGAACAGCAGCGTGGTTTGGGCACGGGCAGCTCCCTGAGGACTGAAGGCTCGGCTCCTGGCACCAGCCCTGAGCAGAGGTGAGGCTTTTAGGACGTGACTGCATCGCAGGGTTCGCATGGAGCGCCTGGATGAATCCATTGTCGCAGTGGTAACCTGACAGCGTTTGGGGGTCCTGGTGGGGCCTGGAGGGCGGGGCGGAGCTTGAGTGAGCAGGCGGGTGAGTGAGGGAGATCCGGATGGGTATGTTCTATTCCCCGCCCCTTCCTGCGGCTGGTTGTCAGCTGCCCCCTTCGATGCCCTTCTGTCATGACGCTGTTTCACCACAGCTGACCACGGGCTGGACCAACTGATGCCAGGGCCAAAACAAACCTTTCTTCCTTAAAGTTGATATTCTCACAGTGACCAAACAACGCGTAACTTCACCGGCAGGAAATACATGCTGGTTTGTTTTTCTAGTCAGGGTCTCGCTATGTAGCTGGGGCCGTCCTAGAACCCACTCCAGGCCAGGCTGGCCTCAACCTTGAATAGATCTACCTGCCTCTGCCTCCTGGGTGCTGGGATTAAGGCTGTGCTATAACTGCACAGAAGTGAAAAGTGGAGACACACTCCCTCTTCAATCCAGCCCCTATCGTCACTGCCAGGCGGGGGATCCAGCAGGGAAGCCTCACCCCCACTTCAGTGTGGCGCCGACAGCAGACCCTTCAGGAGGCAGCTGGCAAGGAGCGAGCCTTAGATGTTTAGGAGAACATTTCTTAAGCAACGACCACTTGGTGGCCATCGAGTCCAAGATGATGCTACCCAGTCCGCCTTAAATTAGATCTTTGTGAAGCAAATGAGTTAAAAGGAAATTGGAATTGGGCTGTGGTTTACTGCCCGAGGGGAAATATCCGTTTATGACAACAGCAGAGAATCTTCCTGAGCACAGAGCCCATGAAGGGCGGCGGGACGGCTCTTAACAAATGACGGCCAGGAGAATTGATAAAAGAGTGTGTCAGCACGCCATGAGCCTTCTAGAAAGCACAGGCGTTTCCTTCTAACTAGCCGTGTGCGCTTTGTTGCGTGTGACCTAGGAGTACGGCCCCTGCTAACTCGGGGTGCAAAGACTCTTCTTTGGGGCCCACGGTTGGGGGACGAGCCATCGTGCCCAGACAGATACGAGCACACTCATATGCAGGCCGGACAAGTGACAGTGTGGGACAGACGCCACGCAGCTCCACAGCTCCACGGCGCTGCAGTGTGGCCCTCTGACGAGCATGTCCTCAGCCCTGCAGCCCACACTGGAGCAGTTCCCCAGCCACAGGAAAAGGACAGGTGAAAACAGCAAAAGGTGAGTCACAGACAGACTGCCAGGTGCACAAGCAGCGAACACACGGCTAGGGAAACCACAGAATAGAACAGAAGATGTCCTACGAACCCGGGCGAACCCGGTCAGCTGTGTGACATGTGGCCCAGGAGAACTCTCCTCACTCCGTCACAGGCTCCGCCTCCCGAGGGGCGAGCAGCTGATGACCTCGCTCTGCACACCCACCTAACCTACAGGAGGGTAGCTGGAACAAAGTCCCCGTCTGCCAGCGTGACGGGACTAGTGAAGACACTCCCTAGAGCCTGAACCTGACCTAACTGTTCTGATCTCTAGAACGGCCCCATTCTCTCGTTTTGGGCCCATTTGTACCTGCCTAAATCTGTTGCATACCCGCTCAGCAGAGTCACCGCTGTCCACTTGATGGGTTTGGAATCAGCATGAAACGCACCACTGGATGTGTCTATGAGGTCTGTGCAGACAGATTTAGCTGCGCACACAGGTCTGTCCTGAGTGAGGATTCTACGGTGGCAGGCTCGAAGCCTCGGCCCTGAGCCACACCAGGGAGATTCCCCGTTTGGAAACCGCTGCCTGGAGAGATGCTTCCTCATGGTCAGCCTAGAAGGCACGAAGGTTTGCTGCAACTGTAATCCCAAGGGCTACACACCAAGCCGGCAGTAAAACCAGCCAGGACCGTCCAGATGGAGCTGGGTTTGTAGGCATGAAAGACAAAAAGGAGGGTCATAAACGCTTGTGCCGCTAGGCAGTGGTGACACACTCGCCCTTAAGCCCAGCTCTCGGGAGGCAGAGGCAGGCGGATCTCTGTGTTTGAGGACAGCCTGGTCTACAGAGGGAGTCCAGGACAGCAGGGCTACACAGAGAAACCCTGTCTTGAAAAAAAACAAAACAAAACAAAAACAAAAACAACTGCTGCCCACACAAAAAGCTTATGCCAAGGTCCAGAAAGTGATCGAGGCCAGGCAAAGTGTGGCAGAGTTGGGTTCCGCACAAGGAGGCCCTGAAAGGTCACTGCATAAGGTTGGGAGGGAAAAGCCTTCGCTGCAAGAAACACCTGCGTAGCGCGCGCGCGCGCGCACACACACACACACACACACACACACACAGACGTGCACGCACAGCTCTGTGTGCTGCAGGCACAGTGAAGGGAAGGTGGACATCCAAGGCCGCCACAGCACACGTGACTCCCTCACAGGCCTGTGCGGCAGGGTTGGCGGCTGCTTGCCGAGCCTGCCCTTGCTGCGGCCCAGCCCCTCCCCGGGATCCCTCGCTCTGTGGTGGGCAGTGCTAGCTCTGTCCTGGCCGCTGGAAGAACGCAATCTCTGGGTCTTCGCTCAGTGGACGCTCACAGTTAGGAGTCTCAGCTGAGACTCTGGACCCCTGAACGGTGTTCCGACTGTTAAAGGCTGTGGAGATGCACAGAGGAGGGCACTGGGCAGTGTGAGATGAAAAGGAGGCCGTGGAGAGGGCGGGGTGTTACAATTTAGGCCAAACTTGTGTGTCTGGGTGTCTCGCCGTCAGAGGACGGCAGCAGTTAATCTTCACCGTCCACGTGGCCAGCTTTAGAACCGCCACAGAAACACATCTGCCAGTGTGCTCGTAAGGATGTTTGCACCAAGATTTCACTTGGGAAGACCCACCGTGACCACGGATGACTCCATGTCTGGGGCTCTGGACTGAACAGGAAGGAGGTGCGTGGGGCTGAGCCCAGCACAGGTCTCTGTACACAGCTTTTCACAGCTCCGCCCCGGCAGGCAGACTGTGCCCTTCTTAAACTGTGAGCCACACTGACCCTTCTTCCCGGAAGTCACTTTCCGGCAGGTGTTCGGTCACAGCTATTGACCAGGAGCCAGTGTGCTCACCTCTCCCAGGCGAGCGTTCGCTAATCGCCAGAAGACCGGCGTGCTCTTCAGAGCAACCATGCACATGGCCAATTCAGCAACAAATACCGTTCAAAAAGGGCCCCGGGTGTTTCCTGAGTGGTTGGGAAGCTAAGGCAGGAAACCTGTCAGTCTGAGATCAGCCTGGGCTCCTAACAAGACCCCGCCTCAAAACAAACAAATGAACGAACCAACAAAAGCTCGTTTGGGGAAAAGAACATTTAAGGCAGAATCTAACCAGGCTGTGAAGCTATGAGGCAATAAGTGAGCTGACAAGCCAGAATTACTGAACTGATGTCTTAACGCCCATCAGCAGGGTGGGACAGCAGGAGAGCTCCGAGGGACCAGATTTCCTGGCTCAAGCGAAATTGTGTTAAACATAGCTATACAAAGGCACCAACAAAGCCAAAGCGGGCTGCATTCCCAGAATGCCTGGACACCGATACAACTCAGGCATCTTGAAAGACACTGAGCTAAGGCAGGGCACGAGGACTCAGCAAACTCTTCCACTCGCTCTGCCTGCACGGTTATCTGCCTGCATGGTTACAACTCTGGCATTCTCAGGGACAAGGCAGGAGAGACCTGTAAACCCGTGTTTAAAGCACCCGGTCGTGGGGCCGGAGAGATGCCGGCTCTTCGGAGCACTGACTGTTCTTCCAGAGGACGAGGTTAGACTTCCAGCACACGAGCGCGCGCGCGCGCACGTGCACACACACACACACACACACACACACACACGCACGCACACACACGCACACGGTGGCTCACACACTGTAAATCCGGTCCCTCCCTGGGCGCTGCACTGGTGTGGCGCACGCATCTATGTAGACAGACACCAGTACACGTTAAATAAGTAAAGGAACATTAAACATTTCACAGCTATTGGTAATTTTACCTCTGAGCCTAACGGAAGAAATAAGCACCCGATGTCTACTAATCACGTACTGTGCAGGCATGCTGCCGTGCTCTCTAATCATCTCCCCAACCACCCTGGGGCGGGTCCCAGTCTAGACAAGACGGACTTCATACTAGTAAGTTGTGAAGCTCAGCACTGCAACGCAATGGTCCAACTTACTTGCTGCTCTGCAGTGAAAGAAAGCTTTAAACCTTGATTAAAAAAAAATGGGTGTGATGGCACACACCTTTAATACCAGCACTGAAGGCAGATCTGTGAGTTCAAAGCCAGCCTGGTCTATATAACAAACTCCAGACCAGCCAGGGCTCATAGAAAGACCCTGTCTCAAAAACAACAGCAAACTTGATGACACCAGTCCCAGAGGGATCCCTAAGCTACTGTTACAGAGTGGAGGGCAGGAAAGCTTCTTGGAACTAGACTGAGGGAATCTTTTCTAACTGATCCCTTTAACAGTCACAAACAAAACAAAACAGAAGCCGAGTGTACCCCAGAGCAAGGCAGGTGCTAACAGTTTTCCCCGGTGGTTGCTGGAAGAATGTGAATACCACACCTGTTTGTGGCTATACACTGTCACTCTTCCCACCTATTTCCTGGCCACGGGAAGCCACCTGACAGAGCAGCAGCCCGCTTCATGGCTAAGGCAGCATGGCTGCTCCCCAGGCCAGGGCAGGCCTAAACCTCCTCCACGGTCATGCTTCCGTCCTTCAGGGGGAGTTTCTCCTGCTAAGGTGTAAGAACACAGCAAGCTGAGGTGCATTCTGTAAAGCATAATTACAGGCCTTTACAGGAAGCAGGGAGGCAGGGGCCTGCTCCCGCCCACCGTGACGTTTTCGCCTTAGCAAGCAGAGGTGGCACAGGGTTGGCAGACCATGCGTGCTTAGTAAATGTCTGACAGGGTCTCTTACACATGAAGAAACTGTACAGAGAAGGTCTAATGATCTGTGCCTCTAGCCTTCTGTTAGGGACTCAGTGACAGGATCACCTGTCTGACCTGTGGCCCACCCACCTCTACGAATTCATTAACTGTGGCTTCTGAAAAGCCTTCGCACCTGTTCAAAGCCTCAGCTGCCATGGGAAGATGTGGCACGAACAGGTGACTAAGAAAGTGAGACATCAAATTTCTAAAGCACACCAGCAGACACTGTCTGCAAACAGCAGCATTTTCTGCAGGGCGCACCGGAGAGGGAGCCCAGGGCCACTTCCTGCTATGAAAGACAAGTTCCAGACCACAGAATGGAGACACGGCTCTTCTGCATGCCAGCTGGGTGGGCAAGGAATTTATGTGGATAAGGTTAATAGTTAATCTAGATTTTCCTTTCTAACTTTTGAAATGTGCATTAGGGGCTGGAGAGGCACTGGCTGCTCTTCTGGAGGGCCTGAGTTCCGGCTCTCACAAAGGTCAGAGTCTCCAGTTCTAGGGCACCCAGTGCCCTCTTCTGGCCTCTGCTGGCACTGAACGAACACACACACACACACACACACACACACACACACACACGGTACACAAACATACATGCAGGCCAAACACACATTCACATAAGCAACTAAAAAAGGGAAAAAAACCATCATCATACCCACATTCTGACTGGCAAACCCAGAGACGCTTGTGTGTGTATTGGTGTTGCTACCAAAGACGACAGTAAGGCGCTTGAGGGGGAGACAGCCGAATACGAGCACACTGGTCACCTGCGGGGAACCTACAGGGGCATCTGGGAACCCAGAAAGGAAAACCAGGCCTGAAAAAGCAACCCAGGCTAAAGTTCACAATCGGAGGCCCCGTCCTGAGACAGGGTGAGGTCACCGAGGGTGAGCACCGAGTGAAAACATGGCCAAGGCTGAAAAGAAAGGCGGAGGGAGAAGAGGAAGAAAGGGAAACAGGCCTGAGCTATCAGAGAAGTAAAGAGCTATAACTAGTCACCCCTGAGAGGCTCGGTGAGATAGGACCTACAGAACCTCCCCCACCTCTGCGAGAAAGGTGAGGCTGCAGGACGGTAGTCAGGCTCCACCATAGTTCCTGAGGGCATGAGAAACCTTTGCTCTGCAGAGATTCGTGAGATGGAAGAGGCGTTGCCTATGTCCACAGACAGGGCGAGCAACCCCAGGGGAGAGAAGGATGAAAACCGCAGAACAGTTAGCCCATGGCCAAGGGCACAACAGCCCTGAGGCAAAGGCAGGAGAGGACCTAGTCCTGAACGGCAGACGGACAGACACCCCAGTCCTCTGCGAGCAGAAGAGTTCTCTGTGCAAACGGGATCGCACAGGCCAAGGTGCGAGTGTCAGCGGCACACAGGAAACACACGTCCTCAGAGCCGGAGTCAGACAGACACCCTTTGGGAACCACAGCTAACAAAAGTGACTTGTGTCAGCCAGGTTGCGTGTAAGGAGCCACCTACAGCGTCCGTGTGATGTCAGAAACAAGCAAGAGAAGCCCGCATGCAGGGAAGATAGCCTCACCCCCCTGGACTACGGAAGCGCTGAAACGAAGTTAACCATTCCTGGAAACGGTCAGCATGACCACGGAGAACCCCCATCCTCTAAAGGTCATCATCACTACAGGGACCAACAGGCCAACTTTTATTGAAGTAAAATTTGCATAATGTTCAGCCTGGAAGAGGATCCGGCAGACGTCACGGCAGGAGCAAACCCATCCTGCCATTCGGGTGCACCCTGGCCGCCTGTGCTCAGTACACTGGAGGCTCTTATTGGAGGGAGGAGAGGGCATTAGCATCCTCACAGCTCAGGTTGACCCTAAAACGTGCTGCAGTCCCGTGCGCAGAAACAGACAACCGCAATCTCTGCCTTAACTCCTGGCTTCACCTGTTCCCCATTGCTCCCCGGAGGGCCCCTCCGTCCAGTCTCTTTCCCTCTGTGTGTCCTGTTACTTCCGGGAGGGTCCCCCCGTCCACTCTGTCCCTCTGTGTGTCCTGTTACTCCCCGGAGGGTCCCCCGTCCAGTCTCTGTCCCTCTGTGTGTCCTGCATGTCGGCAACACCCTTTGCCCCCTCAAGCCAGCTGTCGTCACAAACCCGTTCATCCACCTAATGTCCTCAACAGCTCTCTGCTGACTATACAGAAAGGGCACACATGTGGGCCTCACAGCCTCGACCTCTTCCCACCGCACCTCAGTCTTTCTCTATTTCCCACTTGTGCTGGGCAAACGGGCTCTTCTTGCACAGTGTGCCTCTGCCCATCTACTCCCATTGTGCTCTCTGCCCTTCAAAGTTCATCCCTCATCTCCGAGGTCTGAAGCCTAATTCAAGTCCTGCTCTTGCTATAAAATCATCCTGGTGCCCTCTTGCCCACACAGTCATCACAAACCCTTACTCCCACCTACCACCCCCTGTAAGCAGCTGCCCTGCAGGCTGCTTTGGGGTGGAGACTGGATTTTATTCAGTCTGAATGCTCTACCCAAGAAGTACTCTCTGAATGAAACCGAGCATTTCCGGTGAGGCCGCCCACACGGCAGGCATTCCTCACCCGCTTCTCTCTTCTCATGGTCACTTATTAAAAGCAAGGCTAATAACACAAGGAGAAAAACACTTCATGGGGTGGACATGGCTGCAGGCTTGTCTGGCCAGCAAGCCCGCAAACACTGAGGCATTGGAGAGCGGAGATTAGTAATGACTTTGACAAGGTCCTTCCTAACTCTCGGGCTCTGCGAATAGCGTGGAGAGTATGCTGGGCCCCCACAGTGACCCAGCCTCTACCAACCTCTCTAAATCATCAAGAAACCGATTTTTTAATCTACTCCTCAGCGCCTAAGCAAAACCTTTTTTTCTTTTTTTTATTTTTTGAGAAAGAAATATCATGCTAACTAGTTTTCCCTACCGAGAAAGCTCAGTTCACTTTGGAAAACTTTCACGTAAAGACCCTGTGTTGTCGCTCAGAAAGTACGTGCTGTTTTCCTTCGAGTTCTCTCCGAAGGTCCTCGTCCACTCAGCAAATACTGACAGGTCGCTACTGGACAGCAGGCCGCGTGTTGGCTGCTCAAGAGAGATGAAGGAGAACCAGCTGAAGCCCCACATGGCAGTGTTAGGTGCTGTGACGGAAAGGGAGCAGGGTGAGAGAAGCACACGCTGCCCACAGGGAGCTCACACGGAGGAACCGCCAGCACAGCCAGTCTTAGCACAGCCTCACTTAATGGACTAGAGAAACGGAAGACTGCCTGGCGCTGGATAGGACAGGATCAGAAACGACCCGGCCCTCAGGCAACTGCTAAGGCCAAGAAGGAGAGACCTGCTGAGGTGCATGCGCCCCTTCTGGAGCCATAACCACCCCTGGCACATGGGGAGCCCAGTATCCGCCCATCAGCCAGGCCCGAGAGTGAACCCCTCACTGCCTCACCGAAGAGAAACTGAAGCGCCATCTCACTTTCCTCTATCATTAAAAAAAAAAAAAAAACTATTAATGACAAAATAAACTTTCGAAGTTTTAAAACATGCACCTTTAATTTTAAACATCTACGCTTAACGTGCAAAGGTGTGCAATGGAACCACTCGTTGGCAACACTTCAGTCACACCCATGACACAGCATGAACCGTCCTCAACAGCCTGGCTCTGCATACCTGTTGACACATGCAAACAGATTTGAAAAGGAACATCTGCCGAGGCCCAGGGAACCTGTGTGTGTGTGTGTGTGTGTGTGTGTGTGTGTGTGTGAGAGAGAGAGAGAGAGAGAGAGAGAGAGAGAGAGAGAGAGAGAGGGAGGGAGGAAAAGAGGGAGACAAACTAGATTTGCATTTTCAGGAGCGGACGCTCCATTGCTGACGAAGTGAGAAACGCCACAGTAAGCGGTGGGCACAGAGGGACCCTCCACACATGCACGGATGATGCCAGCTTCTCTACGCCGGTGGGCTAAAGAGAGACTGTTAGAGAAACGCAGGAGAGGACTCACTCAGGTCAGGTGTGGAAGCAGGAGTTAGGCCTCAGAGAAGGAGCCTGTGGGGGGGGCCCGGGGAGCGGGAGGGATGCCATCAGCTGAGGTGAAAGGGAGAGCGGTCCAAGAAGAGGACCAGGGTGGGAAACACAGAGGGGCAGAGAGCTCAAACACAGCTCAAACGTGACATGCAAACACGCACAGACATGCACACACGCCCACTCGACCACACCTGTGCCCAGGTGAGAAACCAAGGCCTGGGCCATTTGACTTGGCCGAGAGCAAACCAAAGACAAAAGATGAAAATAAACCCAAGGTTTTCGATTCCCGGTGAGCTGCTTGTGGTGGTTCGAAAGAAAGTGGGCCCCAGGCTCACGGGGAGGCACGGCCTGGTGGGAAGAAGCATGTCCCTGGGGTGGGCTTTGAGGCCTCCATGTTGAACTCTCAGCTCCTTCCCCAGCACCACGACTGCCTGCGTGCCTCCACGCTTCCCGCCATGACAACGGCCAAACTTGTGATGTGTAGGCCAGCTCCGGCTCAAGGTTTGCTCTTGAGGATGGCCGTGGTGGCAGTGTCTCTTCACAGCAGTGGAGACCCTGAACTAACACAACACTCTTCCCACTAAGCCATTCCGGCAGGCAGGGGTCAGGGAGAGAGGCAACCTTCCCTTGAAAAGTAACAGGAGGTGGACAGAGCCATCAACAGCTCCAGAGCGCACATGCAGACAGCAGTCATGGGGACTGACAGTGAGCCAGGGGCTGAGGTCAGTGGGGGGGGGGGG
>NW_026596085.1:557693-560238 GCF_907164565.1 Psammomys obesus
GCTGAGGTCAGTGAGCCAGAGGGGGGGATCTGAGGTCAGTGAGGGAAAGGGGGGGCTGAGGTCAGTGAGCTGGGGGCTGAGGTCAGTGAGGGGAAGGGGGACCTAAGGACAGTGAGCCGGGGGACCTGAGGTCAGTGAGGGAAAGGGGGGCTGAGGTCAGTAAGCTGGGGGTACTTGCGGTCAGTGAGCCAGGTGGGGAAGCTGAGGTCAGTGGGGGGGCTGAGGTCGGTGAGTTGGGGGGACTGAGGTCAGTGAGTTGGGGGGGACTGAGGTCAGTGAGCTGGGGGGGACTGAGGTCAGTGAGTTGGGGAGGGGGAGCTGAGGTCAGTGAGCCAGAGGTCAGTGAGCTGAGGCGTCCTGAGGTCACATGGCCTCATGGTTTCAGCACTGCACTCATTACTCATCCTAAGCAGGTGAGTAAAACCACAGGGATCAGGGACACAAACAGAAAGGAGTTGGCTTTGTGTTCCTGCGTCTGTCCTTACATCAACTGAGGCTAAGGACAGAGCAAGGCATTTCAAAGGCGAAAAGCTGGGAATGTTGTAATGAAAGGAATTAAGGGAGAAGAGCTAATGCAGGTTCTACCACTAATAGCTCTGGCTTTAAAACAAGTGGTGTGTGTGTGTGTGTGTGTGTGTGTGTGTGTGTGTGTGTGTGTGTTTATGTGTGTATATGTGTGTTTATGTGTGTATGTGTGTGCATCCGTGTGTGCACTCTTGAGTGGAAGTCAAAGAACAGCCCATGGGAGTCAGTTCTTTGGTAAGGACCTTTACCCGCTGAGGCAAAGTGCAAGGCTAGTTCTGGCTTTTGACAAAGTATCAACACCACGAAGTAATTAATGTAAGGAAGCAAAGTCAGATGATGCCAGAGGCCTCCACATTATGATCACCAGTGACAGTAACTGCACCTCGCTTTGTAGAGCAACGAACAGACAGATGCTGGCGTGAGCTGACCTCTAAGAAGCCTGTGACTGTGCAGTTCAACAGGCATGCACCACGGTACTCAAAGACAAATCAATCCTGTCGTTTAAAATTTTGCTTTGAGGACTTTCTGATAACAGGGCACATTGGACGGAGACCGTGTCAGTCATCAGGCCTAAGAAACGGGAAAGGGGTGGGACTCAAGCAGAGGGGCCTCCGTTTAACCCAGAGGCGACCCCACTGTCTGCTTAAGATAGTTACCAGAAACACGCACATGGCCACTTAAAACTCAACAACTACTGTTAAGCAGCAGGCGGTATTTTCTGTAGCGAAGACAGACACTGAAGGAAGTAACGAAAAAGCCATGGACTTGGTTCTCTAAAAGAAAAAGCCACTGGAGGAAGGAAGAAAAAAAAACTGAGAATCAACACTGATAAAAGTCAAGTAGCATGGCTTGTGGTGGCACACGGCTGTGTTCCCAGCACACGGGAGGCTCTGGGGCCAGCCTGCCTCAAAACCTGAACAACAACAACAAAAACCCAAAACAGATCCCACAACAAACACAAAGGGAAGACAGACCATAGAGTTAAGGAAGAGTTAAGAAACAACAGGAGAAAAGCCAAGAGCAAGTGTCTGAGGCCAGGTTCCTGACACACATCTGCTATGGCTTGCACAGATATAAAGACACAACAGAAAACACTGACACCAACGATTGCCACAGCAGGGAGACAAGGAGCGGGACATAAAGGCTGGGTATAAAAGGCAGACGGTTTACCAAAGGCCCCTGAAGTTTTGATCATGAAAATATATGACCTATTTTTAAAGCAAAAGGACTCAAAATACGTATCTGTTTCTTAAATGTACTTATTTGTATCAAACAACTGAAAAACAAGAAGGCCAAACGGAGGAAGTGTTAGCACCAAGTGTCAAAAGCAAGGGAGGGAAGCAAACAGAACCCAGCGTCCAGAGCAATGGGATGCAACGTCACAGTGTCAGAGACCTGCAGCACCCAGAGCTCCTCAATGGTGGTCAGTTATCAACCGAGGCTCGAGGAAAGACAGTCATCTACTAGAGGAAAGAGTTTTTACTACAGGAATTATTTAAGACAATTTCTGAAAAACAGACAGAAGGGAATGCCCGCTCAAAGTCACCTCCTCCCCCACGTTTTCGGTTTGATAGGTGAGCTCCAGGGTGTGCCCTTGTGGGAGGAGCCATGCTGACTTAGCCCGGTTTTGCAAACCGTGGTGGGTGAGAAGGACCAGCCACAGTGACGCAGGAGGACTTGCTGCTAGCAAATGAAAATCCCTCATTTAGAAGTGCTGCATCTCTGGATACAGATTTAGCCAAGTTAGAGGACCGCCTGCCTACCATGCTCAGAGCCTGGGTTCAAGCCCGAAACACCTCACAACAAGTGTCTGCTGGTGCAGCCTGCAGTCCCAGCACTCAATAGGTAGAGGCAGGGTGCTTGTGGTTACATGGTGAGTTCATGTGGGGCCAGGTTGGGCTACCCCATGAGACCCTGTCCCAAGCACAGAGACAAACAGCAGATTATAGGCAGCTGGGTAGAGATAGATAGATAGATAGATAGATAGATAGATAGATAGATAGATAGATAGATAGATAGA
>NW_026596085.1:560248-582315 GCF_907164565.1 Psammomys obesus
AGATAGATAGATAGATAGATAGATAGATAGATAGATAGATAGATAGACAGACAGACAGACAGACAGATTAGAGAGGCAGGTAGGTAGATAGACAAATAGATTATAGATAGGTAGACAAATTATAGGCAGGTATGTAGATTAAGCAGATAGATAGATAAAGATTCATGTAAAACAAACATGTCTGAACTGCTAGCAATGCTTTTTTGACATAAATTGTTCACCTTACAGTAGCCATTAGCTGTGTGGCTACAATAGCTACATAGACCTTTATTTTTATTTATTTTATCTTATTATTTTATTATTATTATTTTTTTATCTTTTGGTTTTTCAAGACAGGCTTTCTCTGTGTAGTCATGACTGTCCTGGAACTTCCCCTGTACACCAGGCTGGCCTTGAACTCACAGAGATCCACCTGCCTCAGCCCAAGCACTGAGATTAAAGGCGTGTGTCATCATTGCCCAGCTTAGACCTTTTTTAATGGTAGCATTTTTAGGAAAAAATGTAGTAAAGACTATCAAAAGTATAACTAAAATTATTCTTCTCAGGAACTCCCTGCCCTTCTGACAGGGCCAAGGTCTAAAGCTAAACTTGCTCTCTCTCATGTGTGTAGTATACGTGCACGTAGATTGTATGTATGGGCACGTACATGCTTCATGTATGTTGAGTGTCTGCATGCAGTACATGTGAATGTATGTATGTACACATGCACTTCTGGCAGAGGCTGACGTCAGCTGTCTTCCTTAACTGCCCCTCATCTTATTTTCCAGACAGACTCTCGTGGCTCCTCCTCCTCCTCTCAGCCGGGCAGCCTGGCCAGTGAGCTCCAGGGATCCCCCTGCCTCTGCCTGACAGGGCATGCCGCAATACCGGGCAGACCCTGCCACGACGAGCCCGTCCTATGGAGCTCCACGGAGAACGCCTGTTAGAGCCAAAGGCCTGCTCTCTGTCACGAGCCCTGCCGTGAGCCAGGCCACCAGAATACGGCACTGGGGACAGAAAGGCTCAGGGAAAACAGAAAAGACACAAAGGAGAACTGAGTCACAGTTAAGGGAAAGAAATTTAGCTTGCATATAAGACAGAAAAATACTTGATTTAGGCTCAGAGAAATAAAGTGATTTGTTAGGAGTCACGAATTCTTTTTGTAAAGTTTGATTTTCTTTGTTCTTTATTCCCTGCAATTATTTGTGGTGGCTTGGACAATATTTATACCAAGAAAGAAAAATATAAATAATAAATGCGGTGAGCCACGGCAGAGTCAAGAGCGCTCTCCGCCCTGCTGTCCTCTGTATCCTATCATGCTTTATTCTTTAATCCTGAGGACTTGAGCCGGCTGGCTCTACCTCTCCTCCCCGTGGCGCTGTCGGGAGCTGGGACAGAAGCACATGGGGTCAAGGCTGTGCCACACACAGAAGATCTCGACCGCTTTGTCATCCATGAGGTAAGGATGCCTTGAAACTTCGTTTATGTATCTATGCAATGTGCGTGCCTGCGCGGGTGCATGTAGATACGTATGTATGCACTTATGCACGTGTGTGTGTGTGTGTTGTTGGGAGGGTGTGCACAGGAGGTCAGAGGACAGCTCACGGTACCTCACTCTGTCCTCCCACCACGAGGAACCCAGCCATCACACTCAGGTCATGAAACTTCCTGCAGGTGGCTGAGCCCGCTGAGCCCGCTCACCAATCCTAGAGAGGTCCTTAATTCTGCTCCACTAACAAGCCAAAGGAGCAAAAGGTTCTAGTTTACCAGCTGCAGTCACAGTCTAAAAGGGCAGGCAGGTGGACGACGACAGTGTGCTGGAGATGTCTGTCTGAGGCACACAGCTACACACAGCCATCGCCCCATCCCCTTATCCGGAAAACCCGATGACAGGAGTCCAGCGGCTCAGTGACTGCCACTGAGTCACCCGGAGGCCGTGGTCTCCTCTTGCACAGGTTCATACAGTAAATGTAGCAGAAACTTAGGATCTGGTCAGACCTTGCTCAGGAAGTCTGAACGCTTGGCCAAATGAGGCCTGGCCTTCTACCTGGTTCAGGGGCAGGGGCAGAACCAGCTTTGCCACCAACATCCATCCAGACTATGGCTGACAGGACCAGCATGCTCCCGTGCTTCTGCCCCACAATGGCAACACTGCAGCGTCACAACGGAGGGCTGCACACAGCACACGCTGGCGCCCGCCATAGCGCCCGCCAGCTGCCCTATCATCTTTACGTACAAGGACATTTGGAGCGAGTGGATCAGGGCAATTCCACACACTGCAGTGCCCTTTTGAACGATAATAAAGACATCTGCTTCGTCTATGCCCACACTTCCCCCTCGCTCTCTCCTTTCGCTCTTCTCCTCAAGCTCCCAGAACCGGGGACATCCCTGTGCTAAAGTGTGCTCTGCCACCGAGCCACGCCCCAGCCTCCACGCCGAGCCACGCCCCCAGACTCCACATGTTTTGTTTTGTTTTTTTATATCCCTGCTGGAGCCAAAACAGAGTCCGCCTGTAGGAAGACCTGAACGTGACCCTCAGCAGCCACAAAATGGAAAATAAAGACGCCAGGTAGAAGCAAGGGCTCGCCATGGCTCCTTCCCCTCTCCCCAGCCTGACGGGAGAGAGGGCCCGCAGCTGGGCCTCCACTCACTTTCTGCGTCAGATAGTATGGGTCAAAGTCCTCCAGGGGAACAGCAACCAGGCCTTGCGGGATGTCCCCGTAGATGAAAGGCAAACTCTTCCCTGCCTCCAGGTCACTGTTTGGCTTGGGTTTGCTGTCTTCATCGTCCTCCCTGTGACTGCCGTCCGCCTTTGGTGGTTTCTTGAGCTTGCTCTCCGCAATGCGCCTCTCGATGTTTGCCAGCGACTCGGGGGTGAAAGGCTTGAAACTGTCAGGGCCTGGTGGTGCGAGCAGCCGCGCGGCCATCTTCTCATCCTGCAGCGGCTTCGTTAGTTATGCTGTGTCCAGGACAGGTCAGCTCTGGAAGAACAGCAACACAGGCAGCATTAATCAATCACTGCTCTAAAAGGAGGCCACATTAAACCAGTTCTTTCTCAACCTCCATTCACAACCTCTGCAACACGGTTTCCACCGTGGCATGCTTCTTTTTCATTAAAAAACAAAACAAAAACAAAAAACTGGCAAGACTGGCTTGGGTGACCTTTGTATGGTCCTGGGGGAGAGATGGAAAGACTAGGGTCCCTCTACCTGCTGGCATATATTATATTTATCCAAGCCCAGCCACTGTTCAGAATCCCACGCAGACAGAAGAGCCGAGTTCCACATCCCCCGGTAGAATCTTTTTTAAGGATCAAGCACCCGCCAGGGCCAAACACAGAAGACTCCCCCCACCCCCACCCCCACCCCGGTGGAAAGGGCTGCGACCAGACTCTCAGGCCCCTGCTTAAAGAAAGGCGTATCAAAGAAAGGCGTAGGGGACCCTCAGGGTCCCTCGTGTGCCAGCAATGCCTAGCACTGCAGGCCCTGGAGGCTGGCTCCCTAGGAAGACTCAGACAGAGGGAAATGTGAGCAGAGAACATTCCCTTCAGAAAGAGCAATGCCAAGCTGGAAGCACGGCGGGGGGGGGGGGGGGGGGATGGACCAGGGTGTCGACCGCTCAGAGACCACTGACAGCTCTCCCATGCTCAAAGTGGCACTTCCTTCTTTCAGCCTTAAGGCATAAGGTTGGCCCAGGAAACACACTTCTTAATGTTCTGTCTCACTCGCCACACTTCTGTAAGAATACTTATTTACTTAGTCTCTCTCTCCCTCTCTCTCTCTCTCTCTCTCTCTCTCACACACACACACACACACACAAGAAACAGTATGGAAGGCTAGACACTGCTGTTTCTGTTCCCACTTTGTCCTCAGGGCCTACTTCACATATCTGTGTAACTTGAGCCTGCTCAAGAGAGCGGCTGTAAACTCTCACTGATGTGAGCCTAGTCCCCGAGGGCTCCTTTCACAAATGCGCTCGCTGCCCAGACTCCGCTTTCCTTGCGACTATTGTAGCAAAGCTTGGAGTTGAGCTTCCTTAGTCAGGCTTACAGCATGGGGCACTCAGGGCCAGACCCCCACACTGGGCCCCCCGCAGTGGGCAGCATCCACACTGCACCAAACCCACAGGTCCAGGCAGGGGGAGAGTCAGAGAGACCATTCTAGGGAAGAAGCATACGTACCCAGCGTACCCAGCGTGCAGATGAGGAAATGGGGGACCCCAAGAGACTGAAAAGCTTGCCCGGGTCACAGGCCCAGGACAGAAATCAAACAGAGGCTGGGATGTCTCGGCAGGTAGGGGCTGCAGCTGAGCCTCACGACAGGAGCCCTATCCCTGGGGCCCACGTGGCAGGAGAAAACCGACCCTCACCAGCTGCCTTCTGACCTCCATACACACACCACATGACTCTAAATAAATACAAATGAATAAATAAAATGCAAAAAAAAAAAAAAACGACCTCAACCAGATGCTGATATCCCAACTTCTATTTCTTTGCTATTAAACTTTTGTTTGTTTGCTTTTGTCCCTCTCACCCCATTCTTCCAGTCTCCAGCAAGAACAGTCTGGCTCATGAAGCAAATCATACAGAAATGAGATGGTTTCTAGACTTTGCTGACAGTGTCCCCTAGCCTAACCTTCCTTTTCCTTATTCTCCCCAAACCCTGAACAAACCCAATAACCCCCTTCACTCTGCACCTGCAGGGGCTCCGGCCTCTGGGTGCCTGCCAGGCTAGGAGGCTGTGCTCAGTCTCTGTTCCCGCCCTCGCCCCAACAACAGGCCCGTTCCCCACACATTTTCATTTCTCCCCTTCCTTCCTAGCTTTTCTTCCCGTGTATCTGGCTGCCCCACTGGCTTTTCCTCTGGCCTTCGTGACACCGCTTCATTCTGACCTGGCCACAGCGGTAGTCTCCCTTCTGCACTCTTTTCTCTTTGACCGCCTTTCCTCTCTCCTGTATGGTGTTCACCCAGGTTGTGCCATCCATACACAGGCAACTCCAGACTTCTGTCACTTGTCCTTGCTGTGCCCAGAACAGTCGCATGCTTGTGCCCAGGGGCTTCGCATAGACTCCTAGTTAAGGCGCTTTGAATGGTTCTCTCGAGTCCTGCTCCACGCCGCCACCGGGACCATACTTCCCAGCCACCCACCTGGGGGCCAGGCCCCCACGGCCAGTGCCTCTGCCTCACCCTTCCTTCCTGAACAGCTTCTGCTCGCAAGCCCCTTCCCCCAGGTGCCACAACAGCCATTGCCTCCCGTCTACCCAGGTGCGTCTCCAAAGTCCTTCTTCCTAAAAATCTGCTCCCGATGCCGCTTCCCTCCCTCCAGCCCATAGCAGATCCAAAGCTGGGGTGCGCCACTGTCACCCCAGGCCTCCTGCAACCTCATGGTTCTCAAACGGTCCCTCCTCCCGATTCACCAACATCTGCCCTGGTGGCTCTTGTTTGTCTCCAACTTTGCTAGTGTTTCGTTTTAAAAGTAAACACTACACAGTAAAGTAAATGAATCCACAGACCCAGTTCCGTCTGTTCATACGTGCACATCTGTGTAACGACGCCAATGGGCTCTCTCGAGCACCCTCATCTATAACCACCTCCGTGGTTTTGCTGCTGCTTAAATTTCATACAAGGATGAATACACATTCAGCCTTCGGGGTTGGCCTGGTCCCACCCACAGTTCTGTGGCAGTCCCCTCCTGCTGCAGTCCATGTTCATCCCTGAGTAGTATTCCGTAAGAGGCCGCATCACAACATACTCGCCTCCCTTTGGCAGGCGTAGGCCTCTGCCAGAGGACGCTAGGCGGCTCCTTACTGTCTCTTGGTGGCCAAATACCCAGCTGTTTCTTTGCAGCAGTGGCTGCTGGAGGAGCGCTGAGTTGGAGGCCATGGATGGCAGCTCTGGTGCCATGGGGCCAGGGCTCCAGCTGCCCCCATGCCCTGGCCAGCCAGTGCCCTTGGGTTCACCCATGCTAGTGGCACCCCACAGTCTGAAGATTTAGTTATTGAAGCAAACTTTCGGCAACCCAAAAGTGACCATTTTAAAGCAAAGCACTCACTTGCAGTCAATGTGTTTACAACCTCCAGGATCGCACACCTAGTGTCCCCATCTGCAAAGTCAGAGCCGCCCTCTCCCCTCACGCCACCCCACCTCCGTCAGCAGAGGCGCATTCTGCCCCTCCCAGTAGATCTTTCCTGGCTATTCCCTACACAATGGCAGCACACACGTTGTTTCTGGCCCTTCTTTCACTGACATAACGTCACACAGCCGAGTGTCAGCGCAGGATTCCTTCCCTTGGGTAGGAAATATCTCCCTGTATAACAGGCCCTGTGCTCAGCAGCCCACGGGTGGGCAGGAGAGCTCCTGCTGCTTTTTGGACGGTGGGGAATGCCTGCACTCGTGACACTCTGTACCTTTGCAATCCTTCTATGGAGAAAAGACCCCAGTATACTGCCCAGGCTGGCCTCGGATCACAATCCTCCTGCCTCACCCTCCCTAGCATGAGGATCACAGCCATGTGCCATTGTGTTCAGCTCTGTTTCCAATACTCCAGAGAATGGACCTGGACCAGGAAACTTCAGGGCCAGATGGTGCCTTGGCATTTTGCCTGCATGTGTGTCTGTGTGCAGTCTGGTCCCCTGGAACTAAAGTTTCACACAGTTGAGCCACCATGTGGGTGCTGGGGATTGAACCGGGGTCCTCTGGAAGAGCAGCCAGTGCTCTTCACCACTGAGCCATCTCCAGCCCCCAGGGTCAGCTGGTAACACTATCACCATGTTTTTGTAGAACTGCTGAGCTGTTTCCAGTGGCTGAGCAAGCTCATCCAGCTAGCAAAGGTTACAGTTTCTCTACCTGCTTGCCCTCACCTGTTACTCGTGGCAGCTCAGAGTTTTTCCTGCTGTGTGTAGTATGTGTCTTGCATGAATGTGTTTGTGTCTAGGGAAGTCTGAGAATGACGCAGGAAGGATCTTTCAGCTGCACTCCGAACTCACTGGTAGGTTAGTCTGGGTAGCCAGCCTGTTGTGAGGAGCCCGGTGTCTGCCCTCTGAACGACGGGCCTGCAGGCTAGCCACCGCACGTAGCTGGCATCCGCTCGGGTTCTGAGGGCCAGCGCTGGCCCTCGGGCTTGTACGTCCAGCAGCTCACATGCCGGGCCATCTCCCAGCCCTCGCAGCACTCCTGGCATGGATTTCTCCGACGGCACCCATGCCTTTCTTCACAAGGCTCTCCACTCAATGCGGTTAGACTGAAATACAATTCACCTGCCTTTTCCTCCGAGTTAGCGCCTTTTGAAAGGCACCAGCCACGTCAGCCATGCTCATGCAAGTATTCTGTGTTCTCTCGGGAGTTTTATTGTTCTGCCCTTTCCACTGACACTGCAACCCACTGGGGAAATGGTCGTTATACGGCTTGAAGACAGACTCGTTTCTTCCATCGTAAATCATGGACGGGCCGAGCGGCAATTAGTCAAGTCTCTGGTCACCGTTCCTCTCTTGACACCTACAAACAGTTTCTAGTTCCGCCCCTGAGGTCTGCTTTTCTTCCTTAAGTTCTGGTCGTCAAACAAACCCCTTCTTCTTCTTCAGAGTGAAAGTAAGCAGGCTTCCTGGGCTCAGAGCTGGCCCCGCGGTGGTGTGAGGCAGCTTTCCTGACCTGAAAGCCAAAGGGGAGGCTGAATGCCCTAACTGGCTGCCGGCACGCAGGAGGGAGGGTCAGCAGTCTCTAATGCATTCTTGACCCTTAAACGGTGGAGTTTGACCTGTGCAAACCCACTTTTATGCAGATTTAATTTTTTTGACAGTTTGGAAAGAACAGATAAACCTGGGAGGCAGAATTGTTATTTTTTTTAATCAAAGAAAAGTTAGGTACATCGTGAATGCGTTAAAAGATGGATGTGTAAAAGGTTTGTTTGCTCATTTGCTACCATAAAATATATGCCTCTATATCAGAAGTTTAAACTTATCAAAACCCGTGAACACACTTAGGGCACACATGACTGTTATTCACAGCCTCGTATTAAGTCACGAGTGCATAAGATTAACCGTATTGTCTGCAGCACTTTCTGCCCGACCGCTGTCATTTCCCAGTCACTCCGTTGCCATGGTAACTAAGCTCTAGTGTACCACTAGCTGTCTCTGTGTGAGGATTTTTCTCTCTCTACACTGAATTGTGTATCTCAGTAAAAAGTGGCCTCTCCGTTCTGTGTATCTATCATCACGTACGTTACATGGAACAAACAGAATTAGGTGTCAACCAACTGTCGTCACCTCCCGGCCAACAGCAGGACGGTGGCTGAGTGCTCAGGGAGCCAGAGCCAAAGTTCAGACAACACGCCTAGCACGCTGAGGCTCAGGGCTGGACGCTCTTCACCACAGAAGGAAAGGAGTTTGGGGAGGGTCAGAGTTACCCTCAGACTTCACTGTGTCTGGGCACACTGTTCTGGGTGACACCGTGTCTGAGCAGACTGGTCCAGGTGAGCGGACGATGCCTCTGCCAGTGCCCCCGCTTACACTGCTGCCACCTCAGGTGCCCATGCCTGCTGGGTCCCCACCTGGCCCAGGGGCAACGACAGTGGCTCTTGGCCCTGAAAGTTTCATAAAAGATTGAACTAGACTCAGAAGGTTTGGGGCAGCCAGTGGCCAGGGCTCTCTCCCCTTGGTCTCCAAGGGAATTAAGACCTTAATGCTGTCTCAAATCTGACAGAGCAAAAGAAGAGTCTGTGTGTGTGTGGCGGGGGGTGTGGGGTGTAGACTAAGACACTGGCTGAAGAAAAGTTAGAACTGGATGGTAAAGGAAGAAAGCTGGGCAGGAAGCAGCTGCTGCAGGCATCTAGGACATGAACGAAACACACTGGGAACAGAACCAAATTAACAGTTGCCAGTGAGCCAGACATGGTGTGGCAGGCAGGGCGCTAACAGCAGCACCGAAGGCTGAGGCAGGAGGATGGAGCCTAAACCCAGTTGGAGTTGGGAGATGGGGGATGACCTGGGAGGAGTTAGGGAGAGGGGAGGGATGAATATGGCTAGCACAGATTGTATACATGCATGAAATGCTCAAAAAAATAATAAAAATAGTTTTTAAAGAGAAAAAGAGACACCCAACCGAAGCCACACGGTTGAGTTGGAGGTCAGTCTGGGTTGCATAGCAAGATCCTATTTGAAAAAAAAAAGCCAAATGGACAGCTGGCAAAAGCCAAAGGACAGAGGCCGCAAGTAGCCGGGAAGCCTAGAGCACACCAGGCTGGCTGTGCCTGAAGCAGAGCTGCCCCACACGGGAGGCCGCTGGTCAAGCCATCGGCTCTGCAAAGCAAAGAAAACTGAACGTGTCTCAGACTTGAAAGAGGCGAATGAACTTTGATGACTCACATCACCACTCTTAAAATTAATTACAAATGTGAAATCATCACAACTTTGGTACTGAACTAGAGGCAACGATATAGACCAATAGGCAGAGTCACACCTACGCTCAAGGGATTTCAACAAGGATGCTGAGATCCGTCAATGGAGCAGGGACAGCCCTAACAACACACAGTGTAAGACACACACACACACGCACGGATGTAAAAGAATGAGGCGGGCTTTACAACACATGCCATATTGACTCCAAAGTGAATCAATGCCTGTAAAAAAGAAATAAAAGCCTGGAACTCAGCAGAAAACATGGCCGGCGGTTATCTGTGAGCAGAGAGGTCCTGACACCTACATCTCCAACCCCCTCACACATGCTGGTGGGCCTTTCAGCTCCAGCACTAGGAAGGCCAAGGCAAGGGATCCCTGGAGCACACCAGGAGGCTGGACCAGCCAAAAGGAACCCAGTGACAGTCTTGTCAGCCTCAGCCCTTCATACCCATACATAGGCAGGCACACATACATGCCCACACACACACACACACACACACACACACATGAACAGGCACACACGCAAACGCATGCCACACAGACACACATTTGAAGAAACAACTCACTAAATTAAAATCTCTCATGCTTCCTATGAAAATCAAGAGACTGCAGAGGCAAGTCACAGAATGGGAAGGCGCTTACAAAGCTCACACCTGAGGAAGACGGACGGTAGGATGGCTAACACAGGAACACGGCCAGCAACGGGGAGCAGGAGGACTACGGGCTGGTGGGGTGTCAAGAAACTGAAAGGGCGAGTGAGGCAGCTTCGGAAGCACAGGTGCTCTCACACAGACAGCCCTCACCACCTCACTCTCGTCCCCGAGCTCCACAAGCCTGCGGAGGCTAACTGACTCCCAAAGGCTGCCATCGGACACCCACACACCTGCTGTGGCACGCCCACGTCTGCTCTATACGTACAAACATACATATGTAGATCACCCAGCCAGTTTGTCCCCCCCACCCCAACACACACAAAACAGACAAACAAACAAACAAGCCAACTGAAAGTCTGGGCAGCTCTGACGGGAACATAAAACCATGCTTTAGAGAAGAGCAGCTCCCCAGTTAGGACCAGAACCCCTACAGTACACACATTACCAACTCCACCCTCAGGCAGAGGCCCTAAGGACTGAAGGCAGCAACTTGAAATATTCCCAGCAGCATTACAGTCGCCAAGCAACCCAAATGGCCACGAGCCGGGTCTGTCGGCTGTGGTATGTGTGTAATGAAGTATTACGCAACACTAAAGGCAAGAGAGATGCTAACACGTACTGCACCACCAGTGAGCCCTGAAGGTGCGCTAAGTGAGATAAGCCAGAAGGGGTAAATGTTATGTCTGCTGGCACGCCAGAGCCACGTGCCGATGAACGAGATCATCCAAAGGTGCCCCCGGGGGACCTGGCAATCTTCTGGGATAAAGGATAGGCAGAAGGGCAAACCACAGTAGGCCAAACTCTCCAAAAAGCAGAACCCCTTGCCTGGTTTGGCGGGATCAGGGAAGGCTTCCTGGAAAAGGCAGCATCTGCTAAGGCTGAAGGTCTGTGCCTCTGGTGTGGGAGACAGCTGGAGGGCAGGCAGGGCTCACAGGAAGAGGTCTGCATACTCAGTAGAGTACAGAGCGGGGAGGGCAAGCCATAGGGGTTCTTCGACCATTCAGTGTAGACTCAGAACCCCAGCTGGGGAGGCCCCTGCCACACCGGGAAGGCAGAGCCCTGCCAGCATGAGGGCCATCTCATTTTATCCTGAAAGCAGAGGCCACTGAGGGCTTTAAGAGGCCAATGAGGACCTGTGTCGGGCTTCTCAAACTTTCACTCACAACTCTTTTTCTCCCCAGCAGTTTTGATGAGACCTGGACACAGGCAGACGAAGCAGGCATGTCCATCAAGCTTTCACTATTAAATCGGAAAGGAGCAGTACTTGGGCGTGCCTGCAACTTGCTCTTTATTGACGAGGAAGGTAAATCTATATTCCTAAGGAGGAGGTGCTTGCCCGGCACCACAGTCTCAGGCTGTACTGTTTCGCTACAAGCTGAGGAATGACGAGAGAGGAAGGCGTTCCAGCTATTTCCTGCGGAAGCCCTTCTGGCCCTGCGGAGCAGAGGGCCACACACACTGGAGGTGGCTGCCGCGTGGAGCCCGATGGCCTTGAACCCCAGCTCAGGCATGTCGGGCATCTTCCAATGGTGCTGCACAGCATGATGGCACATGCAGCGCGTGTGCTGTCTTCAGAACCGAGGCTGCAGTGACATCATGCCATGCCACGCAGGTGAGGCCGCCAGAAACACCTGAACTCATCAGGCGTCTGCTTTGAGCTAAACTTTGATCGCTGTGTGTTCAGAACCTCTCACTGTGGTTTTCCTCCCTCCAAACCCTCTCCGAACCCTCCTTGCTCTCTCTCAGATTCACAGCCTTTTTTTCATTAGCTGTTGCCATGTGCACCTATGTGTGTGTGCTCCTAAGTTCCTCAGCTGCCCGCGTCTTTGTTAGGGTCTGCGGCCTCCTGGCCTTCCCTCCTTCCACCGTGGCATGCCCGTTGCTCTCGCCCTGGGTCAGCCCATGTTCAGGCAGCCACGCTGGTGAGACTTCCGGGCGTAGCTGCTGACATCACTAGGAGATGCAATGCCACAGGCAGCTCCCTGACCCTCCCTCCTACAGGCTTCCCACTCCGTCTTCTGCAGGGATCCCTGAGCGCACAGCGGGAGCTGTGCTGCAGGTGTGTGGGCTGGGACTGAGCTCCACGGCCCTGCGCTTTGACTGCGGTGGCTTTCTGTGATGGTTTCCATCTGTGGCAGAGAAGCCTCTTTGATGGGGGGCGAGAACTACACGCCTCTGGGGGTGTAAAGACACACATTTTTCACAGCCTCCACATTCAGTTACAAGTGAGGCTGCAACCTACGGTTTAAGGAGCTTTGTTTACACAGAATCTGGGTCTCCAGCAAATAGTTACACAGACTACAGGAGGACAGGAGGAAAAAGGTCAGAGGTGAGCCAGGCAGAAACTTGTGTGGTGAGTCAGCTTTCGCTGGAGACAGCCTGGACCAGGTAGCAGCCAAAGGGTGACAAGTGGAGCAGGCTGCAGTAAGAAAGCAGAAACCAGGAAAAATGGGCAGGTGGGAAGGAGGGAGTGAAACTCGGTGACTGGAGTATGACGTGACACTCGATTCTGGAGCTGAAATGACTTCACTTTGGACAGGCAACTGTGTGGCTCTGAGGCTCAGAAGGTTTCCAGGAACCAAAGGAAGGGAGCAGCTGGTGCAGAAGTGGAGCTGAGCGCAGGCCTGCGAGCCGCCGGCATCTGCCGGGAGCCGGGCTCTTGGGGAGGAAGGTGGGCGGCTCCTAGCGTAGGAGAGAGAAGCGGCCAGATGGGTGCTCTACACGGTCCCCGCTCCGGGCTCCCCCTTCTCCCGGTGACAGCTAGATGTGAGCACGCCAGCTTTCTCTCTCCTTGCAGATCTCATTTTGATATTTAACAGTTCTAGAACCGAAATGAAACAACTGTGCCAGAACTTATTTCTAATCATTTCAAACATCTTTCAGAAGATGTGACCTAGCCCTCTGTCCGAGACAGCAGGGCCAGCTCCTTGACAGGCGGGAGGCTGGTTTTGACCAGGAGCGGTGCACACCCTGGCTGTGTACCCAGCGTTGGTATAATGTTCTTGTGGAATGTACACAATTTACCCTGTTCATTCACATGCTGATTTCTCTCCCCCACTATCAGGTTTCAATTAGACATTGCACTGTGGTGTTTATTCTAAGCATCACCTGTCTCAAGTTTGTGTAGACATGCCACCATTTGTGCTCTGTATTTTCAATAAAACCAGCCAATGCTGAGCAATGGAGAGAATAGGGTGGGACATCCTGGTCCAGAGGGGAGGAGAAGGAAGTGAGTGGGAGGAGTGGAAGAGAGGAGAGATCTGCAGGAGAGGACTGGGAACCATGAGGAGAGATGAACTGGACCTAAGATATGACTAAAAGCAAGTATAATGGGAGAAATCTGAATGGGAGGAAGCTATGCGGGCTTGGAGGTCTGGGATGGAGTAACTATTGCCCAGCACTGTGCTCTAGGTTAATTAAATAAATCCTAGTCTCTGTGTGGTGATTTGGGTGTACAGCTGGTTTAGGAATAACCGCAGCTTTACTAAAAGATAAACCTACAGTAAATATTAGTCAACAGCAAGGTCCACAAGGTCACTAACACTCGTTCTTTTTCGGCCTCACTGGTACACATCTCCTCAAAGCTCACCGAGTTGCCTGATGCCCAACAACTGGTCTTTCTGGGGTAACCTCAGCACACATCTTCCTGAAGGGGCCATGAGCGTCTGTTTACAGAATCCTGCAAGAGAATCCTGGTACAGACAGGAGTGCGCAGCCATGGCCTGTAACTTTTGGGAGACGCTTGGGGAGCACTTAGGCATCCGACGTAAGAACATTCAGTACTTGGATGGTTTGACCTAAAAATGTTAAGATTCTGGGGAGGAATTCATCATCGTATTTATAGGACTGGGAATGTGTGTCGGTCAGTACAGCCTGAGTCACAAGCTGGGTGCAGCAGCCATGCCTAAGGTCCCAGGACCGTAAAAGGCAGAGACAGGTAGACGACTGAAACTCCCTCCCTCACCATCTTACCAACTGCTGAGCTCCAGGTTCAGAGAGAGAAGCTGCCTCAAAAAAATGAGGCACATGCACACGCAAGCACGCACAGACACACAAAAGATAGAAACGTTTTTAAAATTTGAAATTAAGCCAGGTGCGCTGGCACACACCTTTAATCCCAGCACTCAGGGAGACAAAGGCAGACAGATCTCTGTGAGTTCGAGGCCAGCCTCGCCTACAAAGCAAGTCCAGGATAGTCGAGGCTACACAGAGAAACCCTGTCTCAAAAACAAAACAATAACAACAACAAAACAAACAGAGAGCGAGAAAGAAAGCAAGTAAGAAAGAAAGAACTGACGAGAAATCACTGATGAACTTTGGCCTCTGAACACCTGTGCGCATGTGTACAGAGTACGTGAGGTGACAGAAACAAAGCTGGTGGCGGAGCGGTGCTGAGGGCATGGCTGTGCTCAGCACTCCTGCGTCCTAGACACTGTTCTGAGCTCTGGTCTCTCTCTGCCACTTAAGTCTTTTTACAGCTGAGGCGAAACTTGAACCTTTGGCTTTCAGGAGAAGAGGGACTCTCCAATCCCATCATGCATCCAGTGGACCTAAGCTGACTGCCTGTCCATCTGCAGAGGAAAAGGGCAAAAGCTGCTAGGTGTGACCAAGACTGTCACTGTTGGTGTGTATGGCTACTTTCTCCCTCCCAGCCCACATGTGGTCCCAGAGGACACGCAGCACAAGAGGGCTTCACTCTGGCTGAGAGCCATCTAAAAACGTCTTGGTAGACAGGAGATGGCTACAGCTTTCTCAACGCCGTGGTCTGCTTAGAAGCGCGGGTACCTGTTAAGTGATTTCTCGTCCAGGTAAGAAACCCACAGGAGCAGTTCAGTGGAGAGGCGGACAGTAGCCTAGTGCGAGAGGCAACCACCTCCATTGCCATTTACACGGGATGAGAGGGCAGGACGGGATTGGGAAGCTAGGCTGTTGGCTGGAGAGCTCAGTGATCCTCCTGTGTCTGCCCACCCTGCAGAAGGCGGGGTGTGGGTGCTGTGCGCGACCCCGCCTGAGCCTATGCTGGGATCTGACCTCTGCAAGTGAAGCTTTTGCATCCTGCACTCTTTGTTTGGTTTCTGTTGAGACCAAACTCTTTGTTTGGTTTCTCTCTACCTGGCTGTCCTGAAACAGGCTGGCCTTGCACTCAGAGATCCACCTGCCTCTGCCTCCTGATTACTGTAATACAGGTGGGCACCACTAACCCTGGCCAAGCACTCTTACCCACAGAGCCTGGCTCTAGTCACTGTTGGCATCCCATGTTGCTGGTGAGAAGAACGAAACCCAAAGAGGGCTCAGTAATTTGTCCAATACCACACGATGAGAGGTCAGCCTGCGAGTCTGCCTCCAGGCGCTGCGCTCCTAACCTTCCTGAGCCACCCATCAGCTGCGCTCCTTCCCACGCCGTTTGTGAGTCCAGGACACCAAGCTAACTAGCTCTGTTGTCTCTGACATACCACACAGCTGGCCTCTGTGAGGGGATTGCCAATTCCAAAACACACAGGCCCAACTTACAGCAGGCCATGTCTTGACTCAGAGCCTACCACCAAAGAGCCATGAGTTCAATGAGGCCTTCGCACACAGAGGACACAGTAGTGGGCTGGTACTATCTAACTGGCCCTTGCCATGGTCAAGCCCAAGAATTCATCCCTTTACTGAGAAGTTCTTAGTGTGAGTCATGGCAAACACCAGAAAACTGAGAATCCAGAAAGTCATCAGGCACATATCCTGTCACCTGTCAGTCATCAGGCACCTGTCCAATCACTGGTCAGTTATCAGGCACCTGTCCTATCACCTGTCAGTCATCAGGCACCTGTCCTGTCACCTGTCAGTCATCAGGCACCTGTCCAATCATTGGTCAGTTATCAGATGCCTGTCCTGTCACCTGTCAGCCATCAGGTGCCTGTCCTGTCACCTGTCAGCCATCAGCACCTGTCTGTCACCTGTCAGTTATACTATAAGGACTTCTGCACCACCTGGGTAGAAAGTTGAATTGTGCCTCTCAGTCAGTGGCCTCTTCACATTAAATAAATTTAGAGCGCTCACAGGAACATTACTCTCTGGCTGAAGCAGGGTCCGTGCCTCACGTCTATGCCAACCATCTCAGAATGCCCTGAAGACATTCCTTCAGAGTGCCAGGATGTACTAAACTAAGGTACATGAAGGCTCAGAAGTGAGGCTGTCGCCCTCCAGACTCCAGTGAGAAATGCTTGCGCGCTGGTGGCTGGTAAGGTTTTCTGAGAAGGCAGGCGCTTTCAGTACTGTCTTCAAAGCCCATCTGGGGCCCGCACAGCATGTGTCAGGCACTTCAGAAACTACCAGAAATCCTCACAGCAACGTAGCTCACTAAATACAGGCATATGAACCCCCGCCCCCCGCTGGCTCCAGTCGTCATTGTCATCATCATCATCATCTGAAAGCTGACATGCCTCTCCTGTACCACGATGGATCTGGAAAGGACCAAGGTCAGGAGCCTGTCACTCAGGGGGCTCTAGAAACAGGACCAAGACTTTGATAATCACAGAACTGACAACGCAGTTTTGCTACTCAAGTCACACTCACTATCTCATGGGCATAAAAAGAGCCTCAGTCCAACCCACAGGGCCCCGAAGCAGCACTTGGCTTCAGATCAGCGTCTACAAGCCACCAGGCCTCCAGTGTGGCCAGGAGGTCCAGTCTCAGGCCCCATGAAGGCAGCTGCTCTTCCCTTGCTCCAGCCGTGGATCCACAAGTAGGGGATGAAAGCATCCCCTCCACCGCACTGAACTCACCATACTTGTGAGGTTGAACGGGGGTGGGGGGGTGATGTAAGACAACTTTCCTCCTCCTCAGTTCCTGTGAGGGGCAGATGACAGCGCTCACCATGACCTGCGCTAAGTACAGGACAAAATGCACAGCAGCCAGCAGCCTGGTGTGACAGTCACAGTAAAACCAGGGTAGGGCTGTCTGGGAGGCTCAGCAGGTCAAGGTGCTGGCCACACAAGCCTGGGTTCAGTGCCCACAACCCAGTAAAGGCGGGAGAGAACTGACTCCACAAAGCTGTCCTCTGACCTCTGCACATGTGCTCACCCCCACGTAAACAGTAAACATATCATCATCATTGTCACCGTCATTGTCATGGTCATTGTCGTCATCATCATCATCGTCGTCGTCGTCACCATCATCATCATTGTCACGGTCATTGACACCATCATCGTCATTTTACCATCGTTACCGTCATTGCCATTATCATCATCATCATGTCGTCATCACGTCATCACCACCATTATCACAATAAAATGTGAAGTCACGCCCGGTAGGTCTTCCTGATCTAAGATTCTGGCCTTGCTGGCATCTTGAATTGAGCTGACAAATCTGCAAATATCTGCTGGGGTACAAATTACTCTGCCTCATATTTGCACGGAGCTTTAACATTTACACAGCACCTTCTCCTCCTTCACCTCACCTCGTCCTCACTTAGGAGTTCAAGGGAGCAAACACTGCTGGAGAGGCCTGCGGTGCGAGGTGCGAGCTGCAAGCTGCCCTGCCTGTGACAGGGCGGGAACAGCACATGGCTCCCCACTCTCCGGCAGTCACAGGCCTGAGGAGAGGGCGAGCACAGGGTGCTGATGGTGCCGGATACTGGGATACCGAGAGCAGCTCAGGCTGGAAAGCACACCAAGCAGTGGCTGGCAGGTGCTCACTGAGGAAAAGCGAGACCGGAGATCCTTGTGAGCACTGACTGTCGTTCCCAGGTGGCCAACCCTCAGCGCTGACACACCCTGCGGACCTCCTGGGCAGAGCAGTGTCAGTTCTGGTGGACACACAGGACACAGCTGTGGGATTCGGGTGGCCGCCGTTCCCTTCTGCTCAGGGCCCCAGACGCTGGCTGCGGGCTGAGGAAATCGCCAACACTGGGGCCTACTCACGCCTCACAAAAACGCTCACCCTGCACTGTCACACACTGCACACTCCCCCTCCTCTCTCCCCGCCTTTACCGCACAATACTTAGCTTCTCTTTGTCCCCATTCTTCCCAGTAAACACAGTCCCACCCTCTAACATTTCCCATGACTGGTAAATGTGACTACGTTTGTGTTCAGATCCACGCTTAGCAGCGAGAGGGCAGTGCGCTCACCAACCTCTGCACCCGCCCGCGCCTGCCCGCACAGGGCTCAGCACAGAGGCGCTCTGAGCCGTGGACTCATGTCTGTGACAAGAGTGAAAGGGTGCATCGACTGCAGGGACAAGGCAGCTGCTTCTCTTTCGGGATACACCAACCCCTACACCAACAAACACCTACATCAACAAACACCTACACCAACAAACACCTACACCAACAAACACCTACATACACCAACAAACACCTACACCAACAAACCCCTACACCAACAAACACCTACACCAACAAACACCTACGCCAACAAACACCTACGCCAACAAACACCTACGCCAACAAACACCTACGCCAACAAACACCTACACCAACAAACACCTACACCCGACCCCTACACCAACAAACACCTACACCCAACACCGAGACCTTCCACATCCTGCTCAGTGAGTGCTCACCAGGCGTGCACCTCTCTGTCCTTCACCTTTCCACACAACCAGCCTGACGTTGCCACGGCGCTGGTTCTCAACCTGTGGGCCGAGACCCCGTGGTGGGTGAAGGGCCGTTTCACAGGAGTCTAGGACCATCACAAAATGGGTGTGTACACTACAGTTCACAACGGTAGCAAAATTACAGTTACCAAGTTGCAACAGGAATAATGCGATGGTGGGGTCACACGACATGAGGACCTGGTTCTTTGCCAGAACCGAGCAGTGACTTGGGAGTGTGACGTTGGCTGTCACCCGACTGCAGCAGCCTCCCGTTTGGACAGCGGCAGCCAGTATTCACACTGCTGGGCGGACAAGGGCAGCAGCGGAGCTGAACCCACAAGCTAGCTTAGGCTGGCCGTGCACACAAGCGAGAAGGAGGCATGTGCAAAGCTGTCAAGATGACATCCAGGGAGCACATGCATGAGATGACCTTCAGGGACACATGCGTGAGGAAGCACCCATTAGACGCCACGGTCCAGATCAGGACCCAGCAGGAGGGAGGTAGCCTAATCCGACCCCGGCGCCCTCGGGACACGAGGCCCTTCAGTGGGCTCAGGCTCAGGGGCAGACTCCATCTCAAGAAACTGGGTGGGGTGACTGAGGAGACACCCGACATGGACCTTGGGGCCTATACATGTGCGTGAGCACACACACACACACACACACACACACACACACACACACACACACCCTCAGGGCACAACCCGGGCTTAGCAGGCAAGAAGCTCTGGGGTCGACCCCCAGGGTGGGTGAGAAGGGAAGTGGGAGTAAGGGAAGGAAGTAGGAAGGAAGGAGGGGTGAAAAGGGAGAAGGAAAGGAGGGGAAGGAAGGGAAGGGTGAGTCACGCCATTCACACTAAGGTTTTGGAAAGAACACTTGGAGTCGGATAAGCAAGCGATGTCAAGAGCAGGGTTTGCCCCCATCTTGGGTGTGGTTTCCATCTCCTCGTTTTTCTCGCTCATTCTTTCCAGCACGGCACCTCAGAGTTCCCAAGACCGTTACTCACGTCTCATTACTCAACTTAATTATCTTTATTGTGCGAATGAGTGGAAAACCTGCTTCACCATTTCCCATCGAATGACTCAGTTTCCAGAATGTCCCCTTCAGCCGAGACTTTTTCATTCATTCAGTTATTCATTAATCCAAGAGCCAGATGGGGCACCAGCCAAGCACCGCCCAGACAGCAGCAGGAAGGACGGTTCTCAAGCCGTGGGGTGTGGCCCCACAGGGGCTGGCAGGCCTCACCTCCGCATTTACACACCAGGCGTTTACATCATGATTCCTAACAGGAGCAGTTGTGAGGGAGCAGCAAGATAACTTGATGGTTGGGGTCAGCACGCGAGGAACTCTGAGAAGCTTGCAGTGTCAGGGAGGCTGCGATCCTGGGGACCTAGGGGGTTCTCACTGCCCAGACTTAGGGGCAGGTGTTGGGGGGTGGGGGCGGGGTTCTGTGCAAGAAGGAAGAGGAGGGAGTGTGCTCCGGCGGGAGGTCCTGAAGCCGAGGACTAAAGCAGAAGCAGGCAAGCCTGTCGGCCTCGGAGCACCGAGTGTCGCCAGACTCGGAAGCAGCTAACTCGCCAGCCACGCTGCCAGGATGCAAAACTGTTTGTTTTAACGGGACTTTTTTTTTTTTTTCATAAGCCCAAATAGAATTCTTATGTTTAAAAATCCTAGCGGTTTTCCCCTCTAAGTCTAGCGACTTTTTAATTAGCTGAAATTGTCGCTAGTTGAGGAACTGTTTCTCAGGGCTAGGCTGGAGGGGGATTCTGAGCCGAGCTACTGTGCCGTCCAGTTTGGCGCTCTCTGAACTTGCACGAAGACACTGCCACGCTGCCTGGCGTTTATATGTATTTTATTACAGAAAGTAGAAAAAGTTACAAATCTTCTATGAGCCTAGAATTTACAGAGCCATTAACTTACTCCATGTTCTCTGTTTGCCACTAGCTTTAAAAAATACGATTATAGGGGCCACAGCTCAGAGGTGAAGGACACTGCCAGGGTACTGCAGGCCCGGGTCCCCCCCCCCAGGACTACAGATGCCCAACAATAAAAACTGGAAGGCATTCCACATCTGTTTTTGAGTATTTTTATTAGTTAATTTTTCTAAGAGTTCAAGTGCCAGCAAAGCGGGCAGTGGCGGGCCGTCTCCCTGGCGCCCACCTCCACAGCCCAACCACAGCAACTGTGAATCCAAAAGCAGACTGAAGGCTGTTCTGTGCGTTTGGGCTCTTACTGCGTTGTCCCAGGCTCACCCTCCCCAGCCTCTGCAGAAGTTCAGACTACAGGAGGGGACACTATGTCCACCCAAAACTGCACAGACACACATAGTGCTGGTTGCCTGATGACACCCTGAGGTTTGCATGTGTCTGTTCCATACCCCGACTGACAGTTAATTCTCACGACAGGTTGACATCACACTGGAGCACTCTCCCAGCAGCGCATGCGCTAACTCTGCCGTAACTTATCAGCCTTCCCGGTAAGCTCGTTTCCAGCAATTACACGCCGCTACCACCAATGCGACCACACACGCTCTTGTCCAGATCATTCTGGGCCCACCCCAGGAGGCTTCTTTTGTGTGGCTCTCCAGAGGCTCTCGGTCCTAATGGATAAGCAGTGTCTCTGCTTTGTCTCTGCAGGTTTTATATACATGTTGTGTGCTCTTTGCCTGGTTTGGTTGTTGTTGTGGTTGGGTTTTCGGTTCTGCTTTGAGACAAGGTCTCCTTACACGGCCCAGGCTGGTCTTGAACTCCTGTCCTTCTGGAAGCATCAGGCACTCCGAATGTGGGACTACAGGTGAGAGACATCTCCCGAGCTAACAGTCACCGTTAACCTCTCCTGTGGACTTTAGAAGAGCTCCGCTCAGGCCCTGTGCAAGCATGTTCACAAAGATTCTTGGTTCAGCCAAACTTTAAACTTCTGAATTTTCTGGAGAATTCATCTTTGCACTTCCCAGTAAATCCAGTTTCAACAAAAGATCCTGCTTTGTCTTCAGGGCACCCAGTCCCCGTTCTGAGCATCTGAGATGTGACCAGCTCCTCATCTCCAGCCTGACCATCTCCAGTGGTCACGTGGCCTAGTATCCACTAAGGTCCTGCTGATTTGCCGCCTAGTAACTCTGTCACTGGTCTGCATGTGCTGCCCTGCCTCTGTGAATCTGTGTTTGTGGCTGACCCGGCCTCCTCCCCAGCTACAGGACGCCCTGTGGCAGGCCTTGTGTACACTCCCAAGTGAAAAAACAGCGGGGGCTGGGGGCAGCTCAGTCAACGAAATCCACCTTGCAGGTGTGAGAGGCTCCCAAAACAACCGAAGGGCGATGGTAAGAAACAACAGGCATCTCAGGACTCCAAATTCACACACACACATCACACCCAGTTACACATACAAACATATGTACACACAAGACACACACACTATACACACCCCACACACATAAATACATACATACACTACACACATACACACACCAC
>NW_026596085.1:582325-598370 GCF_907164565.1 Psammomys obesus
CCCACACACATAAATACATACATACACTACACACATACACACACCACGCACAGACACACAGACACACTACACACACACAAACACACACTACACACATATACAAACCAACAAAAAGGCCCGGAAGGTGCACTTGCTACAGGACTCAAGCTCTGCAATGTGACCTTCCAAAGTCAAAGTTCGTTCAGAGCGGCCGGGTTTCGTACACACAGTGCTTGGGGGAGGGGAGTCAAGTGTGCCTGTGATCATTTATTCCTCAAAGCAGCATGCGCATAAGTTCTTCTCCAGGCTCATCTGCACGCTTAAAATACTCAACAATAAAAGTGACAGGATTCTGCAGGCAAGTCCAGAGACAGCAGGTAGAACAGACTTCTCTCCGGGGAGTTAGGCACAACCGCGTCTAGCTCTGAGGTCACGCCTGAGACGCCCCAGCAAGGAAGGCATTTAAACTCACGTAGAGCTCCGGAGGCCCAGAGCAGCCAGCAACTCCTGACTCTGGCCCAGGCTGGCCTCAGCGGCGAGATGCACAATTATTGCTATGTTGACCCTGACATGCGCTGATACGATCACTAGTAGCGCGATCTCATGCACTCACACGGGCACACCGTGCTGTCCGAGCGCAGGGCAGATAGCGCCCTGTGATAGCGCTAGTGCTGAGAAGGAGCAAGGCCCAAGGACGCTGGCTCTATCCCCGGACCGGGTCACCCTATTTCCCCACCGCAAGTCTCTTGAGCAACCGGTGGCAAGAAAACACCTCCAGCCAGGGGCACGGAGCTCTGAGAGCCCGATTCCTCAAGATCTCCCCAGGAAACCTTAAAACCTTCTGCTCCTCCGTGCTGCTGCCTTGCCGGGTTCCATCCCTCCACCCTGACACTCGGGAGGTGGGGCTGCCTCTTGCTGAAGGTGCTCAGCTGGTCCAGGAAGAGAAGGCCAGCATCCTGCCTCTTCTGGCCCATGCTACCTCAGGAAGGAACATTTGAAAATAGTAATCCCCCCCCCCCCGCCACCAGGCTGTGTGCAAGCACATGACCAGTGAATGGAGAGGCTCGGTGACTCAGCACCGTGCTGAGTCAGGCCCGGAATCCTGAGGAGCTGGAGACACGCTCACTTTAAGTAAGTCTTTGAAAACCAGGGTCCTTCCAGCAAGAGTGGCCAAGGCTTCAGGGGCATTTCCTTTCTTCTCAGCAAAGGCTGAGTGACTTCTGGTCAGCTAATTATGCTATCCATAACTGCCAAGCAAGCTGCTTTCTTTGTGTTCTGTGCACTCTCTCAACTGCCAGTCTGAGGGTCCTGAACCAGTGGACAGACAGACAAGACAGTCAAGTAGCTGGAATACAAGAGTATATCCACAATTCACGATCACCTCATCATCTTTCTTTTCCCAAGGAAGGCTTTCTTGTCTTCGTCCGATCAGTAAAAAGCGTACATACGGCACGGGGGGCTGACGGTGTAGCCTCTGGCTGTGGCCACCTGCTCCCAGCGGGGAAGAAGCCAGGCTCGAAGCAGTGACCCCTGTGACAGATGGCAGAGCGCAGAGAGAAAAGGGCCAGCCAAAAATATGCTTCCCACAGAGGGAGGGAGACTGGGTGTTCAAGCGGGAGTCAGAGAACAAAGCAGTGAAATTCTCCGAGTGTATCTAAATCTCGCCCTGGGGCTATCACAGTCTTTCAATGACTGATGAGTCAAAAACCTGTTCTGTGGACCTCCGGAGTCTGTGCACCAGGCTGCCGCCAGTGGAATGGCAGGACAAGGCGTCTTAGGGAGAGTGTCGACAGTGAGCCTTAGCGAAGGGCACTACAGAGAACTGCACCAAGGCAGAGAGAGTGCAAGAAGAGAAGAACCTCCAACACAGAGGCTGCCCAGCCTTGGAAGCAGCACAGAACGTTGGCTACAAAATGCCAGTCCTGGGGTGGCCTCCAAACGGCAGAAAATTTAAAAAATCCATTAGTTATTGTTTGGTTTTGATTAGCCATCAAGGGAGAGAGAGGTGAAAGAAGAAAAGGTACAAGAAACTGGCACCGAAAGAAGACAGTGGCACCTGGCTCAAGCCAGTGTCCAGCACTGCGCAGGCACCGCCTGACCCAAGGGAAGCAAAAAAGAAGCCTTGTTACTGTTTTCATTTCACTCCAAATGAAACAAATGCACAGATTCAGTGCATCTGGGTTTCATCTCCAGCACCACCAGAAAGCAGAACCCAACTATCCAAGAACCAAGAAATAAGATAAAACAAAACCCAGCACTGCCTCAGTCACAGGAACGCAGAAGCATCCCAGTGTCTAGGGTAAGACAGCATGGCGCAGAACAAACAGCCTGACGCTTTACAAGACATGGACGCACCCTAAGACATGCTGCTTCATGATCCCCCTCACGAGATTCCTAGACTAGACGAGCCATTGGGTAAAGACACTGGAAAGGTGGAGAAGGGCGGACAACGGGGCGTGTCCAGTGGAGGGGCGGAGACAATGGGGAGTGGCTACACATACAAGGTTTCAGACAGAAGAAACAACTGTTTTGGTCACGGCTGTGTGACGATAATACACTTTGAGTGAGGCTGTCAATCCATGTTACAGATGGTTCAGTGAAACTGTACGTGCGGGCGCACGAGTGTGTGGCTGGGGGCCAGAGGACAAGCCATCTTCTCTGACTTTTCACACAGGATCTTTCACTGGCCTAGAGCTCCTCAGGTAGGCTGGCCGGACAGGGGTGGTGGCGCACGCCTTTGAGGCGGGTGGGTCTCTGAGCTCCAGGCCAGCCTGGTCTACAGAGCGAGTTCCAGCACAGCCTCCACAGAGAAACCCTGTCTGGGGGGAGGGGGGATCAGCTAGCGAGCTCCAGGGTTCCACGTGTCGGCCTCCTTAGCCAGGATTACAAGCCAAGGCCATCGCACCCAATGTTTTTTTGTTGTTGTTGTTTTTGTTTTTAAAGATATATTTATTATATCTGCATTCTGCCTACACACCAGATCTTACTATATTTGTGGTTGCTAGGAATTGAACTCAAGACCTTTGGAAGAACAACGAGTGTTCTTAACCTCTGAGCCATCTCTCCAGCCCAACACCCAACGTTTTTTACATGGGTTCTGGGGGTGGACTGGGGTCCACAGGCCCTTGGCTAACTGAGCCATCTCCCAGGCCTGGAATCTTTCAACAGTTAAAGAGAAACTTGGCCAGCTTGCACCTTGGAAACAGAGAAGACAGAATTCAGGCTTGGATGAATCTGCACCTTCCCCCCCCCCCCTGCCCCGAGCACTCTGCCCCTCCAGCTGCTCAGGCTGCAGCTGATGGACAAGGGCAGCTCTGAGGACCAGAAGCTCAGGGTGTGCTCCCATTATATCCCGACCTCGGTTGCCTGCTTCTTCGGCAGGACACCTCCTCAGGAGGGTTCCCTGGGAGAGGGTCACAAGGAACAGCCCACGGTTTTCAAGTTTACCAACGCCACTCAAGATTCTGGAGCCCCTGAAAGCCTCCCTAAATTGGAATGTAACCGAAAACCATCACTCCAATTACCCAGGCCCTGTAATCAGTCCCCATATGCTAATGAAATCTGTGCCACACAATGCACCCACAAAACAAAAGAACATTCTGAGAGTCCCGTCTCTCGGGGTTACCCACGCTGGAGACAGTGTGGGTTGTCACAGCTTAGGGGACAGTTGCTAGTATCCAGGGTACAGGCCAGAGACGCTGCTGAGCACCTTAAAATGCACAGCTTAGCCCTTCGCCAAATCACCATGTTCGAAATGCCGACAGAACAGGGACTAAAACCCTGTCATTGCCCGGCACTCCCGATGCCTGGTGTGCAGGCCGGTGTCCCTTAGTGAAACATTTGGAACCAAAGAATTCCAGATTCCAGAGATTTAAACCGGCTCTGGTGCTTTCGCAGGACTCTGCTCTCCAAGCATCCTTGGTCCAGAAACCTGAAATATAACATACCCTGGCAATGAATGTTTTTGTTTGTTTGTTTTGTTTTGTTTTGTTTTGTGGTGGGGGGTCTCCATTCAACACTTTGGGAGCATCTGAGAGCAGATCTTCAGGACACTCGCCATGTATCCCCGAATCAGCCACCAAGAAGCCGCTGCATTGGCTGCGGACAGGTCTCGGAACCTCCTGAGCAGCCCACCTCACCTGCTACAGGACGCCTCCGTGTCGCTTGGGATGTGCCCCTGTGAGGTGGAACCAACCGTTGCGCAGGCCGACTCTGAGTCGCCCTGCAGAACCCTGGCTCCACACCAGGGCTAGGGAACCAGAAGACTTTCAGCTATGTGTGCTGACTGCTCACTCAGACAAGTGGCTACGCACACATCTGCGGTCCTTCAGTTTTCACCCCGAAATTCAAGAGCAGAGAACAAGGCTAGGGAGTATTGTCTGCTCACCGACCAATGCTGGCCACGTACGCAGGAGTTACTAACCTACAGAAACATCAACACAGGGACGTGAAGGAAGCCCAGGGCTGTGGCCTGGGTGTGCCTGAGTTGTCCCCAAAGGTTGTTACGAGGTAACAGGCTGTTACAGGACGGTGTATAGCAGGCTGCTGGGGTTTGCCCTTGGAAGGCATGAGCACAGGCTGGCTTCCCGGGACTCCCACCACAGAGGAAGTAGCTGTTGGGACCTCACCGTGGCTAGGGCCGTGATGTCTGCATGTTCAGCCTCCTAAAGGGAACAGAGCCACCCTCTTCTCTTGATAAGCTACCCGGCTTTGTGGGTGTGAACAGAGCCATGGAGCCAGGCAAACCTGACACCCTGCCGTAATTCTTGGGTAGGAGAAACTGACCACACAAGCAGTCGGCGATTCCCAATACCTCCCCCGTGAGGGGACGCCACTGCCACGCCTCCCATCAGCAAGACCCCTCACTACCTTCCCAAGGAGAATGACCCAAAATCTCAGCAGAGCTCCAGACAGGGCTGCCAGTCTCTCCACTGTCCGCTCAGCCGGACTCCAGAACTGCCAAAACACCAGCACAGAAACCCACCACCCTCCCCGTGAACTGTAACTGTCAGAGACACAGGTGGCCTGAGGGGTTGTCCCTGCTCCAGGAAGGGGCCTTGCAGACAGGAACTCTCAACTACAAGGGGCCCATTTGCACAGCAGCAACTTCACTTCTGAAGAGTTTGCCTGCAGCTTGGCTCTCTCTGAGGAAGGCAGCAGGGCAGTGAAAGGGCAGCCCTGGAAGGATTGTTAAGCCTCGCCACCGTGACCTTGACCTGTGTCCTCACCTTCTTGTACCCATTTTCATTCCCGCCTCTCCTCCTCCCACTGGCATGCCATCCTCTTTCCCACGTGACGCCTGGTGCCTCAGGGCCTCCATCAGGACCATGCTCTAACCTTCCAACACTTGCTAACCACACACCACATGCCTCTAGGTTACACACAAACTTCTCATTAATTTGATACATTCTGCTTCACAATCAGTCCTCAGAGTTCTTACGCAGACATGTTAAACATTCAACAGATATCAACAAATCAACGAATAGTAGCTGGGTATCTGGAACATACTATCAGTTCTATGTTTTGTAGGAAACTTAAAAAAAAAAAAAATCCAGCTATTCTTCAGTTTCCACCCTAGAAATTCCAATTGTTTGTTGATCAATCAAATTCCAATTGATTGTTTTAAACTCACTCATTAAAAACAATCAGTAAATATCAGAAAGCAACTGGCTGGTAAATCACAGCTAAAGACTATGAAAATTATAGCCCAGAAATGAAAGTGAGCTCTCGGGCCTGACTTTTCGGAGTCAACATCAGAAACAGAGGGGGACACCAGCACCCACCCCTTGATATCTTTGCATGTTTTTATATGAAGCATTGTACATATTTTTCTGTAATGCACGCTAACTTGTGTGATTAGAATCTTACTTTCTTTTAAACGATGATGGCAGACAGGACAGATCACAGTCACAGATTCAAGCCTCTGAGTGAGAAAACGGAGGACAGCCCTCCAGGATATCCGTGCTAAGAGCAAAGCTGACCATGAAGAGTTGCCACGTCTATCCCCACAGTCTCTACTCTCCCCACTTCCCAGCCTCTCCCTACATCGCTGCAAGAATCAACAGGGAAACGCTCGACCCAACCGAGAGAAGGCCTTCTGAGTTTTGGTATTTGTCAGAGATCCTTCAGAGAAGGTCTGTAGATGCCTTTGATCAGGTTTTTCATGAATGTGAGAAGCCTGGACTCCAGCTCCCCCGAATCCACAGCAGACAGCATGTTGCAAGATGGGGAGGGAAGGTGGAAGAGGGGAGAGTCAAAGCAAAAAGAGAGAATGTTGTTGTTTAAATGTTAACCCTGTTCAGTTCTGAACTTGTCATCTGTGTGACTGAAATGAACCTTTAGAGATTAGCTGAGTGACTGAAATATGGTAGATGTTAAATAAACGTTTGTCCAATGGGTGAATATTGTGAGCTCACTGAAGGTACAGACCTCTCTTCCTGTACCTCTGAATCCTTGTTTTCAAGCAGACAATCAATAAAACACTGAATTATTCAGCTAGCAGAGGAGGAAAGATTCCTGGGGTGAGACTGTGTTGGCATTGCATGCTTTCTCAGATTCTGTATGTATCCATTTGGCATCACCAATCACAGCCCAAAGGAACGGCCAATGGTCCACCTTTGAGTTCCAGTCTGCACTGAGCAAACCAGGCCACCCAGGGGCAGCCCCTGTGCCCCAGAGCCCACTGAAATTATTCAAATTAACTAACCCCATGTTTCCCAGGTCTGCATTGCCTTGCCCAGAGAGGCCAGGCTTTCCCTTACAACCTTCTTCCTCCTGACCAATACGGGCTATCCCTGTGTGGCACTGAGAGCTGGGAGTTTGCCCATGCTATGAAGTCAGTCAGGCCCCACACAGGTCAGTTTGCCACCAGAGACCCAGAATGCAACCCAGCCTAACCCTAACTGCTGCCCCACACCACCCTTAAGAAAACATGGCTGTGAGGTAGCAATCTCATCAGAGGACTTAACCAGGGTCTTCTTTCTCTCTCTATACTCCACTGGCCAAACTTAATGCCACACACACAGCAATCACTTCAAAAGCCAAATTTTACATAGGCAAGTAAACATTGGTTGACATTTTACACTCTGATCGACTGTTTAATTAGCCATTCTGCCTTCAAAAGTTGACATTTTAATTAGTGTTCCTGCTGTTAAGGCTCTGACAAAGGAACTTAAAGGGAGAAAGGGCTTCTTCAGATCAGACCTCCAAGTTACAGTTGGTCGTGGCCGGAAGGTCACAGACGTGGCATCCACAGTCACTGGGCTGATGCCCACATGATAGGGCCCAGCTGGCCTTCTCCGTTCTTACACAATCCAGGACTCCACCCAGGAACTGGTGCCCACCAGTGGGCAGGGAGTCCCATCATCAAGCTAATCAGTCTGTCACTAAGACGTTATTCCCAGGTGATTCTAGAATGAATCAAGTTGACAAGAGGAACCGTCAAAGGTAATTAGACTCCACTGCTCCTCAGCTCGGAAGTCTTGTGTCAAATTAAACACGAGCATGTAGCCTGACCTGACAACCACACACTTGGCTGTGTATTCACCCGAAGGAGCCGAAAACTAGGCCCACACAGAAATCTGCACATATGTGCTTACAACAGACTTAACTTAGAAGCATCAAAACTGACAGCAAGGTGCCTGTCAATAGGCAGACGAATAAACAAATCCTGGCATTATTTGCCAGCTGAGGAATAAGCTATGAATCGCACAAAACTACGAATGAGTGGTGTGTCTGTGAGTGCTCGCACACCTGGGCGAGCAGGGACAGGCATGCACAGGGTAAGTGCACTGTGGGGGGGGGCAGGGGGCCAATCTGAGTGAGCTCCTCGATCAGGCTCCACCTTGTCTCCTCAGACGGGTCTGCCGCAGAGCCTGGTGCTCACTGACGGGGCTAAACCAGCTGCCTGGAAAGCTCCAGGGACCTTCCTGTCTCTGCCCTCCGAGTGCTGGGATCACGGGTGCATGCTGCTGTGGTCTTCTTACATGGACAGATCTTAACTATATTCTGCCACACGGAAGAATATGCACATTGCATGACTCCGTTCATGTAACTATTCTGGAACAGGTAAAAAGCAGGTACGTGGCCGCCGAGATTCTCAGTGGGAAGTGGCTGACTACAAAGCGATAGGAAAAAAATTGGGGGTGACAGAATATGTATTACTAGAGATCTTATATCAATACTCATAAAACTGTACCGCACAGAGCGAACCCTACATACATAAGGTATGTAGCTCCCCAGGATGGCGCGGATCTCAGACAGAAGGTAGACCGTGACAAAAGAGCCTAACATAGCGAACCCCACTTTTGGAGTTCTTGGCCGGGGAGGACCCACAACCCCCCAAGCCCTATAGGCTTTTGGCAACGTTCTTGGTTGCTCTTCAGAACGTGACAGTAAGACCCCACTGCTGGCGAAACCATATACTTGAGTTGCAGAACAAGAGAAACCAAGCTGGTAGTGACCAGAAAGCATTATCCCTCCTGGCTGGCTTTCCTAGTGCTGGAAGGTGGCGCTATGAAGACACCAGCGAGAAAAGCCATCATCAATCTTACCCGGCTGGGAACCTCATGGGCTATAAAATGACCTACCTTGACAAGGCATGCCCACTGGGCCACTGTGGCACCAATGTCCTTGGAGTAAACAAACACTTCCTGATTGGATTTAAGACCCATCTCATGAGATGAAACCCACGCCTGGTTCTGTTATTGGGACCAAGAACCTGCAGACAGACAGGGGAACCTACCACTATTATTATGCTAAACGGACATAGTCCTAATGACTCATTTTATCCATAGATCATTACATTTCTCAATCGTCATCAGAGAAGCTTCTTTTTGCAATAGATGAAGATTACCACCAAGACCCATAACTGGTCAAGACTCCGAGAAAGGAGACCGCTTAGCTCAAGACATCTATTCATACCACATCTTCCCAAGGTTCAGGGATCCCTGTGAAGGAAGGCGGGAAAAGATTTTAATAGCAAGGAGTGACAGGTGGCCATAAGGAAATGGTGTTTTCCAGACATAACAGAGCAGTTACAGCGGTTGTGACAGCATTCTTAAGACCTGCCTCAGAGAGGAGGTGGGCATGGAATCCCACCCCTCGCTGAGGAGCCACTGTCAACTGATAAGTGAGAGAGTCAATTTTCTTTAAGGATGTGATTCTTGGTAAGTAGACTGGGTCCCCGTGAATGGCAAAACACCCAAGAGTATATGGGCAGAATGAATTGGACTTGATGAGGTTTTTTTGTTTGTTTGTTTGTTTGTTTGTTTGTTTGTTTGTTTTTTAAGAAGGAAAGGAAGGAGGAGGAAAAGGAAAAAGAGAAGGAAGAAAAGGAGAAGAAGGAAAAAGATAAGAATAAGCAGCAGCAGTGCCAGCAATGACTTGGGTAGAGAAGAGGAGGGGGTTGGGAGGAGCGGGAGAGGGTGTGAATATAATCAAAATACATTGTATTAAGTTCTGAGAGAACTAATGAATAAAAGAATAACCTAACACATTAGCCAGGTACATCTGGTATACTGTAGCCCAAGAGCAGGCTGAGACACTGTCTGAAACAGAATGTAGCATTATAACTGCATGATGTAACTTAGTAACAGGGAGAGGGACCCAGGGACAGATCCTAAGCAGCCTCGGAGGAGGCCACTGTGCCTGAGGCTTTGTGTGAGCTGCACTGTGGTTGGTAAATTTGCTGCTCACAAGGGAAAGCTGAGACCAGCTTTGTTCCTATGCTTATTTGAACATATGAGTAAAACTCTTCCATAGCGGCAAGGGGCAGGTTTCTCAGTGTCAAATAAGAGAAGAGGGAAGGACAGTGTGAAGTGCGCAACACGGAGCAGATGCATAGCACAAATTCACGCCTAGCTTACCACAGAGACCACAAAAGATGCAGAAGTAGCAACAAATAATTAAGGGTGTATACCACGACCAACACACGTGAGTGTCTCTGAGCTAAAAATCTTAAGTGCTCCAAAATCTGAAACTTTGAAAGTGCCAACTCGATCCCATGGGTGGGAAATGCAACACGAGGCCCTATCAGAGTCAAGACCCAAGCACACTGAAAACCGGGTGCAAAGTTTTCAGGCTACACACAAAATGTGCATATAAAACACGTGGAATTTGTGTTTAGACTTAGGCTCCATCTCCAAGACATGCTGTGCTGGTTTGAATGAGAATGGCTCCCAGAGACTCACACTGGAACACCTGGCCCCTAATAGATGGAACCGTTTGGGAGGCACTAGAGGGTGTGGCCCTGTTACGGGAGGTGTGTCACTGGGGGTGGGCTCGCTCTGAGTTGTCAAAAGGCTTGTGTCGCTCCCAGTGTGTCTCTCTTGGTCTCGAGTGTGAGCTCACAGCTACTGCTCCAAAGTCACACCTGCCTGAGTGCTGCCAGGTTCCCTGCCAAGACAGCCATGGATTCTAACCCTCTGAAACTATAAACCACAATAAACTCTTTCTTGAAGTTGTCTTGGCCATGCTGTCTCTTCACAGGAATTGAAAAGTAACTAAGACATATACCAATAATTATATGTTCAATCCAACATTCAGATCCTGAGTTGTCGAGCAAAAAGAACCAGGCTTTTAGGAAAGGCTGATCTACAGCAAGGCAAGGAAAACGGGAGTCCGGGAAGTCCTCTAGCTCTGGAAAGTAAGGAGGTGTTCATGCAGCAAAAGAGCAAGGCATGCCAACTGAACACAGAAAGTCTTGAGGGGCCCAGCTGCCCAAGTGGAACCATGTGGGCAACACGGAAACAGCAGTGTGTAGCGCTGTCGCCACATGACAGAACACGTACTCTGTACCCATCGACGCCAACAATTCGCTAACACACCTGAGGGAGACAGGTCTCCCTTCACAGAAGAATTCCAAACAATGTGAACGGGTACTTCCTCCTCCCCAGGAGGTAGAGACCAATCCCAGGTGTAAGCCACACTTAGTGACTCATTTCCAGAGAACGCAGAGAGCACGGGAAGAAGAGAGGCATTAACTTACTGACCAGTGCTAAATTGAGCCCTGATGGAAGCTGGCACGGCTTGTTGCCTCATGCCTGGGATACAGCCCTGTGGCTTTCTTCTCCAAACCCCTGACTGCAGTCTAAACAAGGAAAACAGACAGGGCTACAATAATGAACACCCACAGGCTGCTGACAGGGGAGACTGGAAAGTGGAGGACGGAACGTAGTGTGGAATGCTAGATCAAATCCTGGCGAGAAATAAGACTTTAGTGTGAAACTAAAGACCCAAGAAACACAGAATTTGGTTAACAGTGATGTATGAAAAAAAAATCATTATTATCAAGCCTAGCAGTGGTGGCGCATGCCTTTAATCCCAGCACTTGGGAGGCAGAGGCAGGCAGATCTCTGTGAGTTTGAAGGCGGCCTGGTCTACATAGTAAGTTCCAGGACAGCCAGGGCTACAAAGAGAAACCCTTTCAAAAGAAAAAAAAATCTTTATTATTATTGTAACTTGTCTATAAACCTACGACTACTCCAAATTAAAAAGCTGCATAACATAATTTCTTAGGTTGACACTAGAAGTTCAATGGCACGATGGGGCAATGTGACAGAGCTCTTGAGGAGCATACGCAAAGCCCAGGGTTCAGTCTTCAACACTGGAAAAAGCCACTGCTAATCAAGGGGGAAATCAGCAAGAAAAAGTAATGCAATTCAATACTATCTGCAACATTCCTTTGTGACAAAATTTAGAACGTGTTATCAGGCACATCTCTTCACAAACAGTACATGATGTTCACCTGACATCCTGTCATGTGATCTGAGTGTACAATATTATCCTTCTATGGAGGAAGAAAATGATGACTTACTGTCACGTGATCAGGATGAATTGTAATGATGCTCCTACCATAGAGAACCGATTTCCAGAGCAAACTCAAGGTCGGCTGCTTCTCCTCCAGAGGGAAGCATAATCTCCCCAAATTGGACATTCTTTTGGGTACCCAGCCCTATGGCTAAGCTACGAAGGGAGGGAGGGAGGGAGGGAGGGAGGGTGGGAGGGATGGCAGGTGGGAGGGAAGGAAGGAAGAAAGAAGGGAAGGAAGGAAGGGAGGGAGGAAGGGAGGGAGGGAGGGAGGGAGGGGAGGTGGAAGGGAAGGAAGGAAGATTGGCTGTGTGAGCACATGCCATGGAGGGCGTCAGATGCCCCAGACCTGGAGTTACAGGAGGTTGTGACTCAGGTGTGTGCTGGAAACTGAACCGTGGTCCCCTGCAAGAGCAACACGTACTCTTAACCTCTGAGCCATCTCTCCAGATCCCACTATTATGTTTCTGGATAGTACATTATCTAAGAGATTACTAAGACAAATGCACTTTGTATGCTAAATAAAAAACATTATTTGTTTATGTGATTTAAAGTTCCTGGAATTCACTGGTCATTCTCTGGAGAAGACATATACTAGACTCATAAATTCTGACTGTTAAATCCAAATTCAAGAAGTAACATTCAAAAAAGGATTTCTAGACTCAAAGCAATACAGTGAGTTGAAAGTTGGGCGGGGCAGTACAGGCTCGTCTTATAGGCTAAGCAGAGAAGGCTGCTGAATTTGTGAGGTTCTACAATAAAAACTAGAGCACCAGTTGGTTGAGGAACAGTTTGGGTGTGGCCCATATACATCTGTGTGCTGGAAACCCGGAAACCACCAAGGTCGCTGCCTTGCTACCTGTAAGAGGTGGGGCCCGGGGAGAGGGTGGGGCCCGGCTCCCAGAGACTGAATCAGCAATCACAGATCCTGCATAGGTCTGCTAGGTCCTCTGCATATACGTTATGGTTGTTGGCTTGGTGTTTTGACAGGACTGCTGACAGTTGGAGTGGGGCTGGAGGGCATCTCTAACTCTTGCCTGCTTTTCCTCCTGCTGGGTTGCCTCACCCAGCCTTGATGTGCCTTGATGTACCCTGTTGTGCTGTGTTTGGTTGATGTCCCTGGGAAGCCTGGTCTTTCCTTGGGGAACTGAGGTTGGGGAGGAGTAGATCTGGGGGAGAGGGAAGGTTGGAGTAAGACTGGGAGGAAGGAGGAAGGGGGGAGGGGAGCTGCACTTGGGCTATGTTATATGAGAAAAGAATAAATACAAATTTTTTAAAAAGAGGAAGGCTGACTGTCCATCTCCCTGGCCTCTAACCATGCCTGTGTCCTCTTCTGCACGAGCTCAGCACAAGGCCCTCACCACAGCCGAGCCCAAACCAGCACCATGCTCCACGGTGACAAAAGAAGCCCCTTCTCTTTACAAATTACCCACTACATCTAGGTCATTAAAGACAGGAAAATGGATAAAGGACAATTAGAGCAGCAAGCAGAAAAACCCTGTAAGTGTTTGCATTATAGGATTACTCTATGTAGCGCTGTCCAAGGGGAGACCGAGGACACTGGCTCCTCCAGGGCGCCTGCACCCACGTTTTATAAACGTCACATTTCCTCTTCTCTGTCTGCCTGGTCCTATGGACTGACGTAGAACAGGGCCAGAGAGCAGACGTAAGCAGGGAAACCCAAGTATATTTTGTACAAAATGTTTTATGCACAATCCTCCAAGATAGCTGATTTTCTTTCTTTTGTACTTTTACTATACAGTATTTTTTAAAATAAATGGTCATCCCAATTTTTCAAATAGTATAAGGGTTCATGCAGATAAAAATATTGAAACAAGATAAAAAAATTAAGAGCCAATGAATCAGTATTATTAAAAAGCATAGCCAAGTACAGCCCCTTGACAGAACACAGAACTCACTCTGGGCAGGGAAACTTAAAGGTTCTTACCGTCGGCTTGGCAGGGAGAGGGTCCCATGCACAGGGCCACAGGACTCTCATCAGGAAAATGCTTCATTGCACAGAAGAATCTGGATTTCAGATTTTCCAGGAAAGAGTCAACTCTAGTAATCATAGGTCAGGAAGTGTGTTCTTTGCTTTTCGGGGCTCCCTGCATGTACTGATGCATATACTGGTCAGGGATCAGCACAGCAATGGCAGCGTCGCCTGCCTCTCTTCTCACAGGCAGGGCTGCGGGGATGAAAGTACGGGACAGACACAGCGTCCTGTGACTGCAGACTGTGTCAGGACCAACAGTTGAGGGGCAGGAGTGAGCTGTCCAGGCGACTGGATGTGTAAATGTCAACACAGCTCTCCCCGGGCGGCTCTCTAGCTGCTGTCTGCTTTATCTCCTTCCCAGTCACTAACATGCTGGTTACTACAAATGAGGGGAAAATCATTAATTCATGTTTCACTCCCAAATACTTGTGGTAAAAGACTTGCCAGAACCAGAGTTAGAAGACTGAGGATTATTAAAAGGTTTCCAGTTCCTATGCTAAAAGTCCCTACTCTATTAAGGCTTAAAATGATGGATCACTTGGAATCACATGAAATACATTAACATGGGTAAACTTAAAAGGACACACATCTTTAGTCCAATAATTTTACACCCACGTATTTATTCTGAAGATATGACATCACATATGTAAAATGTACATACAAGGATATTCTCCATAATGCCCCATGATAGTGAAAGTGTTTATTCACTAAGTAAGCCCATATGTGTTGGCGGAACGCACACAGCCAATAAGAAACTTAGCAACGGGAGCTCCTCTAGACTGACTGGGAAAGACTCCCGGGGCGTGCAAGTGGAGGGAGCCACAGGTTCTCTGTGGCCCCACACTTGCCCCTCAGCTCCCTCAGGTAATGGTGGAATGTGTCTACAGGGACACGAAGAACTGTAAGGCCTATAGGAGCAGAGCAGGGTGGGGGCGGGGAGGGAGGACTGACTCTTTGTTATCCTTGTAGTTCAGCACCAAATGCAGGTTTGTCTATTCCAGGAACCCTAAATCTACACCAAAAAGTTTAAAAGAAGTGAAGGTGGGCATAGTGGCACTCGCCTTTAAACCCAGCACTTGGGAGGCAGAGGCAGGTGGATCTCTGAGGTAAAGGCCAGCCTGGTCTACTTAGCAAGCTTCAGGACAGCCAGGACTACACAGAGTGACCCTCTCTCAAAAACAAATAAACACCACAAAGGACGTGAGGTTGTCCGGATGTCCTCCAGCAGGGACTGCCAGGCTGCGAAGCCGCCACCATCCTCAATTCTTGCTGGCAGCCTGCTTCCTCTGTGAGGGTATGCTTAATAAGGAGCCAATGTCTGCTTCCAGATACCACTGAGAAGCCAACCTAAACGAGGACTGGGAATGAGCTGAGACTGGAAAGTAACAAGACAGCAGGAACTTTGGAAAGAAAGCAGAACTTAGAGCACTCTGAAGACAGAGCCTTCCGTCTCTACTCCGTTGCTTTGTTTGTCTGCTTGTTTTTCTTTTCCAGTATCGACTAGGCTGGAGTCGAGAGTCACCCGAAGCACAGAAACACAAACCAGATGCAGACAGAGCAAATGCCATGCACAGACCCTCGCGTCCTTGGCAGGGCCGCCCTTCACAAGGCAGCGGAGGGGCCCACTGCACCTTCACAGCCCTTTCCCCGAGGCAGCAGTGCGAGCCACAGCAGAGCCCAGTGAGGAAAGGCTGGACAGGAGAGCTACGGCCCAAGGCACAGGGACGCGCTCCAGTTTCCTTCTCATCCGCTGCCTCGTGGTTCCCAACCGGCCTCAGGAAAAGGAAAGCAGAACTGGGGATTCCGGGCAAAGGTGCTGCAAGGGGAAACCACTGGACCGGGAAAGTGGAGAAATGACAGAAGAGGGAACTGCACAGAGATACACTCAGCACTCAGACTCAGGCTGCAGGTCACGTGCCGCCCTGAGGAGTCAGTCAGGGTCTTCACAGGCCCAGCCCAGCGTGCACAGCCACCAGATCCCACCCCGACAGCAGAACCAACAGGGCGATGCTTCAGAAACTGAGCAATGCTCACTCTAGCCCACGGAGACAACAGACACTGAAGCCTCACTGGCTCGGCTGCCCAGAGAAACGCATTGCGGTTCAGACACATCAACACTCCAGCCTCATCCTCCTGAGGTCAACGGCAACTCTCACTAAACTCAGTGTTGAGAAGGGATTCACACAGGAGCGCGAAGGGACCAGGCAGGTAACGTGTGTGTGTGTGTGTGTGTGTGTGTGTGTGTGTGTGTGTGTGTGTGTG
>NW_026596085.1:598380-618437 GCF_907164565.1 Psammomys obesus
GTGTGTGTGTGTGTGTGTGTGTGTGTGTGTGTGTGTGTGTGTGTGTGGTGTGTGTGTGTCTGGTGTGGCGGTTGGGGAGGTGGTTAAGTGACCAAAATACATTATATACATGTTTGAGATTGTCGAGGAATAAAAGATAAATTTTTAAAACATTCTTAAGGCTAAGGGGGTGTTGTGCTTGTTTTTAAAACTTTCTTTGGGGTGCCTTCAAGCCTTCCCCTCCGAACCCCCCAACCCTAGGTAGGGAGAAGGTTAGTGGGGAGAGGGGGCACAGACCCCTTCACTTCTCCCTGCCATTTAGGGTTGATGGCTTCTTAGGGGCTGTATGAATCTCTGTCGCAACAAGCAGTCTCCTCCAAGCCACCTGCCTCTCCAAATGGCCTCATGAACGCTGCTGCCACCCTCTCTCTCTCCAGGCTCCCTGTTTCTCTTCCTTCCTCAGAGCCCTAGACCACACCCCTCTCCATGCAGCACCAGCTGCCAAGACCACGCCCCACAGGAGACAGTTATCAGCTGTGGACAAACCAAAGCCCAAACTGAAATCCCACACTTGGGATTAAATGCAACAAAACTGAATTTTGAAGAAACCCAAACTTCCACTACAGAGGGGCCAGTGAGAAGGCTTACGGTAAAGGTGCTGGCTGCCAACCCTACAGGGCAGAGAGACCCCCAGCACACAAGGAGAGAGAAACCAACGCCTCCTTCCAGCTATCCTGTGATCAACACAGAAGCCGTGCCACTCACACCAACACACACACAGAGACACACGTGAAAAATTAAAACTAATACATATGTATGTGTATGAAACAAAGACAACGGAAGAGCGGACGAACTTGAAGACGGCCAGCAGGCAGAAGAGCGGACGAACTTGAAGACGGCCAGCAGGCAGAAGAGCGGACGAACTTGAAGACGGCCAGCAGGCACTACCCTGGCTGAACAATGGGGGAGCAGCTTTTAAACTGAAGCCAAGCATGGGGATACACCCTGTCATTCCAGCGATTGGGAGAGAGGCAGGGGATCAGCACAACCGGAGGCCTCATCTACAAATGGAGTTCCAGGCGGCCAACAGCACACGGACAGTCAGGAGAGAACGGTGGGCCGGGGCAGCGGAAAGGAACAGTGCAGCCCCAGCAGGCACGAAGCTCCCGATGTACGCGCACCCTCAAAAACCTGACCCTGTCCCGTCATGGCACAATGCCAAAAGGCCTCACCCTGACTGTCTTAGTTAGCATTTCTCTTGCTGCGATAAAACAGCAATGGCCAAAAGCAACCTGGGAGGAAGAGGGTCACTCCAGCTCACAGCTGGCAGTCCAGGGAGGTCAGGACAGGACTCAGGGCAGAAGCCTGCAGGCAGGAACAAATGCAGAGGCTATGGCAGAGCTCTGCTTGCTTGCTTGCTTGGCCTGCTTCCTCCAGGACCGCCAGCCTAGGGGCGGCACCCACCGTGGGACGGGCTCTCCAGCATCAACCACTGAGACACTCGCCACTGGCTTGCCGACAGGCCAATCTGGTGGAAACATTTTCTCAGCTGTGGTTCCCCCTTCCCACACGACTGCAGCCTGTATCAGAAAAACTAGGCACCAGGGACTGGGGAGACGGCGCAGTGGTCACGAGCACTGGCTGCTCCTCCAGGGGACCCACGTTTGATACCGGCATGCACAAGTGGTTCACAACTGTCTGTCTGTCAGCTCCAGAGACCTAACACCTTCTTCTGGCCTCTGCACGCACTGCGCGCACACAGTACAGAGGCATACATATAAACAAAACACTCATACACGGAAAATAAAAATACACCTAAACAGGAAGACTAGCCAGTATAGTCAACTTCGAATCAGGCCGACACAGGTCACTGTTAAACCCTAACTCTTCCTTTCTTATTCATCCCCAACCTTGTATTAATATTACATCACAAGAGAAAACATTCCAACATGTTAAAGCCCCACAACTTTTAAAAGTTCATACACTGCAGGGTGCTGTGACACACGCCTATAATCCCAGCACTCAGGGAGGCAGAGGCAGGTGGATCTCTGTGAGTTCAAGGCCAGCCTGGTCTACAAAGCGAGTCCAGGACAGCTAAAGCTACACAGAGAAACCCTGTCTCAAAAAACCAAAGCAAACAAACCAACAAAAATCAGTTCACATACTTTAAAAGCTCACTTTCTAAGCACAGGCCTGTAATCCCAGCACTTGGGAGGCAGAGGCAGGCAGATATCAGAGTTCAAGGCCAGCCTGGTCTATGGAGCAAGCTCCCAGACAGCCAGGGCTACGCAGAGAAAGCCTGTCTCAAAAAAAAACAAAAAACAAAAAAAAAAACAAAAAAAAAAAACTATATAAATAGATAAGTTCAGGTTTTAAAATCCACAGTCTCTTTCAAAGTTCAAATTGTCTCAAAACCTCCATAGTCTCTTAACTGTGGGCTCACAATTAAAAAAAAAAAAAAAAAGCATATACAACATACTTCCTTACTCCAAGAGGGAAAAGCCAGGGCACAGTTACACTCAAATCAAAGGAAAAACCAAAGTCCCCGTGTAAACCTAAGAGTCAGACTCTGCGGCTCCAGCAGGCTCGCCCGGTGACCCCGGGGCCCCAGCTGCTTGCTACAGCTGCTGCTGTCCTTGCTGCTTGTCCGATGGCAACGGGCACTGGCATCTCCAAAACGCTCAGGTCTGCAGGGCAGACCTGCCTTCCCCGGCAGCCTCTCCCCGGCTGGAGTCTGACCGTCATGGAGACTGTCCCTTCCCAGCAGACTCCCCGTCACGGAGTCTGACCCTGCCTCGTGGTCACCTTTCCCCATGACCCCCTCAATCTTGGGGCTCACTGCCCCTGAAGCTGCGCCTGCACCGAATGACCTCTCCTGGTCTCCCACAAGGCCAGGCCTCATCTGCTCTCCATGAGCACCTCCTGCCTTCAGGACCCCTCTCGGGAGGCTTACCCATTACCAAGTCTGGCTGCCCGTGTGCTCACTCTGAGGAAGCACTTCCTAGTCTGTTCTTAATCACAGTGATTCTTCAGCCCCAGCTCACCAGCACCCACTGTGCCAGCAAAGCAAAGGTTTCACGTCAGTACTTAACTCAAAGTGTCACATGAATGGTCCCGAGGAGTCTCTGCTGCCCTCTGGAAGGCCACAGGCCGGGCCTCCGTGGCCCGCACCGCTCTCAGCGTTCCCATCTTCCGTTCTCCCACAGGATGGCCTTTCAAGCCCTGAGAACCAGCGGCTTTCCCAGCCCAGAGTCCAAAGGCTACCACAACCCCCTCCCCCGGAGCACATGGTCAGGTCTGCCCGGCAAAACCTGCTGCCGATTTCTGTCTCAGTGAGGTTTTAGCGGTAACTTGGAGAAGTGAAGGCCTTTTCATCCCACAGCTTGGAGTCGCTGCCCAGGGAAGGGACGCAGGGACCATGAAGGCGGCTGGTGCCCGGCTCCTACACTCAGGGCACCTGAAGTACCGGAGGGAGACCTGTCCGGAAGAACCCAGCCACACCCAGCACCCTGCCCACGAGGAGCTACCGGCCCTTGACAGCTGCTGTGAGGATGGAGGAATCACTACTTTTTTAACGTACGGCCACTGGCAGGTTTTCCACGGCCCCACACCATACAGAGACAAGTCACTGGAAAGGAAGAGACAGAGAAACGGAACACAGGGTTCAAAGAGGCCACGATGCGGCAGATGTGGGAGGAGCCAGTGGGAAGCAGGAAACAAGGGCGAATACATATATGTATGTGATATTCTCAAGAGTGAAGGAAGTTAATACGTCACAAATTAAATGGAGCTGTTTCACACACTATCACACAACTAAGATCTTCCATCAGTAGTTTCAAATGGCACAATTTTATTTTTCCTAATTAACATCCCCTTGCTTTAAAAAGGAAAAAAAAACTTTACACGGAAAGAAAATGAAATTATAAGGAAACGTATACCTTCAGGATAAGAATGCCAGACATGAAAGCTCTCTGGTTTTTAAGTTCTTAAAAACAAGAATGAGGCTTGAAATCACCAAGTCCAGTGGTATGGGCTTTTCAACAGAGTTACGCCAGCCATAAGAGAACGTAAGGGCATCTTCGAGGGGCTAGCACTTCAACATCCCATTGGGGCAGACTGAGCACTGAAATATGTATAAAACTCCAGTGTAACACCAAGGACATTACACAAAAGGGATTCAGTAAGTGTAGGGAGGCGGGCTGGAGCAATGGCTCTTCCAGAGGTCCCGAGTTCAATTCCCAGCACCCACATGGTGGCTCATAACCATCTATAATGAGATCTGGTGCCCTCTTCTGGCCTGCAGGACACTGCATACATAATAAATAAATCTTTAAAAAAAGAAAAAAGAGTAGGGAGTCAGAGACAGGTGGATCTCTGAGTTCGAGGCCAGCCAGCTCTACAGAGTGAATTCTAGGACAGCCAGGGCTACACAGAGAAACCCTGTCTCAAAAAAAAAAAAATCTTAAAACCCTGCATATAAATTAGTATAAGTGTTTGTGTTCACACTGTGTGTGTATATTGTGTGTGCACGTGTGTGTATGCATCCCAAAAGAAAGGGAAACAGACACAAAATACATAAAAATAAACAATAAGTACACTTTAAATATTAATCATTAAGTGTAAATTATCAAAGCACACTGATTAGACAGGCCAACTTAGAGACGCCGTCTATGAGGAGACCCACACTAAACACAATGACATGCAGGCTGAAGCTAGAATGGATGTTTAGTTTATAGTGTCGCTGGACCCTGGGATACAAAAAGAACATTAGTTTATAACACAGTGATAGAACATTGCAGCAATGGAAACACCGCGGCTTTCATAAATGTATCGTGCTTATATAAATGACAGCATTTAATAACCCTAAGTGAAGAGGAATCAGGAACCCTCTGTACTATCTTTAAAACTTTTTTTATGAGTCTGAAATTACTTCAAAATAAAAAGATTTTTTAAGTAAAAAGAGGATACAACAAATATCATGAAAGTATGAATCATCGGAAATCTGGAATGGCTGTATTAATAGTACCAGATAGTATAGACTTGAAAGCAAGAAAAATTACTAGGGATAGAAATAAATAATGACAAACGATCAATTTTTAAGAGGCAAGAAAATCTGAAATGTATGAATGTGTGTATATATGTCTATGTCAAAAGCGTGTTAGAACATAGAAACCCATCACTGGAGAAACTGAAGAAATGCCATGACTGCAGTTAAATACTTCAAATTTACTTTCTCAGTAACCATTAAAGAAGCAGACAGAAAATAACCAAGGATGCAAAGAAATGGAAAAATACCATCAACCAATTGGGTATGACTAGTATCCACAGATGAATCTCCCTAACACATATTCCTTTCAGGTACATACAGAACACACAGATTTCATTTTGGGCCAAAAGACAGAACTTATTTTAAAGCACTGAACTCATATAAAATGTATGATAGAATATTAGACAGCAAAGAAGACTGAAAAATATCCCAAATTCCAGACCACACACCTAAATTCAACATTATAGACAAAGCCTCTAGGAAAATAAAAATTAAAGGTATCAAAAGTTATCAAATTCAGCCACAATAACACTTGGAGAAAAAAATCATCTTATTAAAAGCCTGAGGCAGGAGGATTGTAAATACAAGGCCAGCCTGGGATATGCAGCAAGACTCTGCCTCGAAAACGAAAAGGAAGAAAAGGAGGAGGTGGGGGAGAAGAGAGAGGAGGAGAAGGGAGAAGAGGAGGAGGGAGGAACAGAGAGAGGATGGATAGACTCAAATCATCAATGTAAGTTTCCAGTTGAGAAAGAAGAACAAATTTACTCAAAATTACAAATTAGAAACATGAGAACCGAAAGAAGAGCCATCACTACAGACCTCATCTCCATCAACAACAAACAAATGTTCACGTGTAAACTGGACAACTTAGATTATGTGAACATTTCCTTGAAAGCAACAAAATAAGCGTCCAGGGTTATTTAAATCCAATTTTTAATTTTAAATCTTTGTAAAAGGAAACCCAGAGGAAGATTAGATAGTGTGGAGGTTTGACTGAGAATGCCCCCCCCACTCACATATTTGAATGCTGAGTCACCAGGGAGTGACACTACTTAAAAGGATTAGAAGGATCAGGAGGCGTGGCCTTGTTGGGGAAGGCGTGTCCATGGCGGTGTCATGCCAAGCCAGAGCGTCTCTCAGCCTTCGGGGCAGGATATAGGTCTCAGCTACTGCTCCAGCAGCTGCCTGTGCCCCATCATGCTCCAGGACATGATGATAATGGACTAAGCCTCTGAAACTGTAGGCCACTGCTTAGACGCTTTCTTTCTAAGAGTTGCTGTGGCCATGGTGTCTCTTCACAGCAATAGAGCAGTGACTAAAACAGATGGTTTCGCCGGAAAAGTCTACCAACTCCGTTCTCTTTCCTGATCCATTTGTATGTGTGAGGTAGGGGACTCGGAACGCATCTGTGTGCAAGTGTGTGCAGGCACGTGTTCCCGGGAGGGAGGCGATCAGCATTAGCCGTTCTCCTCCACCACAATCTACCAAGCTTTTTGTAGTTTCATTTTTTTCCATTTCACGTGTGTGAATGTGTGTGCGGTATATCCATACACGTGTGCACAGATATGTGCAATGGAGGCTAGAGGAGGAAAACGGGAGTCCGGCTTTACCACTGCCTGCCCCGTTGCCTTTACAGAGGAGCTAGGCCGCAGCAACCGACCTAACTCCCCGCTTCCCAGCACTGCGTGTGCACACCTGCACAGCTGTGCGTAGCCCAGCCTGCATTTCACACGGTCCCGGGGATTTGAACTCGGGTGCTCACAAAGCAAGCATTCTACCTACTGAGCACTCTGCAGTTCTTCCGCTTTACTTCTCAAGACAAGGAGAGCGAGGACGTGCTGTTTCAGCCATACTGGCCAGCGGACATGGGCTCCGCCGCAGCCCCGGGACTGGACAGAGAGCCGAGCAGCATCACAGCTGACTTACTCACGAGTGCTTGGGGACCGGATCACAACCTCATGCTTATTCAGCACACACTGCATCTCCGGAGCCACCATCCCAGGCCCCGACCAAGAGTTAACGAAGGAATTTGATGAAATGTTTCCCATAGTTAATACCATCAACACCAAAACTTGGCAAAGATAATCCAAAGACAAAAAATAAAGATAAAAACTACAGATCAGTTTTCTCAAGCAGACGCAAAACTCAGCAGCAACAACAAAACATTAACAAAATAGCAACAAGATATTAAATCAAAACAACATGAAAGACTAATTCACTGCAACCCAGTATCGTTCATCCCAGGGGTACGAAGACGTCAATGTCTGAAAAGGTGACGTGTATTAGCCGTAAAGAAATATATGGTCACGTCAGCGCACACAGGAAAAGAAGGAAACACTTGACAGAACTGAATGTCCATCCTTGACAAACTACCAAGAGACGGAAGTTAGCTGGTAAGGGCACCTACGGGAGCGAGCGTGAGGGAGCGAGCGTGAGCACTTCCAATTAAGATCAGGAAGAAGGCCCATATCAGATACCTGGCATGAAGTTTGCAACAAAAGAGAAGAAGAAAAGACATAAATCCAATGGGAAGAAGTTAAACTGCCACTTTCCATAGACTGTTTGATTTTCCACAGAAAGTCCCAAGAAGCTCACACACGGCTTCTGGAATCAACAAGTCAGTTCAAGGTGGAAAGCACAAGTTCTCATTTTAAAAATCCATTCCGTTTCCACATTCAAGAGGTGAGTTAAAAACTGAAACCTATAATGAAAAACATTTACATTAGCTAAGAAGTAAATGTAAAAGCGCGCAGAATCTTTATGCTGAAACTCCAGAACGGGAGCCAGCAAGAGGGCTCACGAAGCAAGGGCGTGCGAGCGAGCGTGGGGCGTGCGCCTGTGATCCTGGCACTCAGGAGGCAGAGGCCGGCACACCGCTGTGAGTTCAGGCCAGCCTGGTCTACAACGTTTGGGACGGCCAGGGCTACAACAGAGAAATCTTGTCTCAAAACACAAAAACAAAACAAGAAGGAGTAGAGGAGGAGGAAAAGAAAAAATAGGAGGAAGAGGAGGAGGAGGAGGAGGAAGAGGAAGAGAATGAAGTAGTGAAGATATTCGCAGCCCAAAGACCTGAGTTCAATCCCCGAGTTCCCTGAGGGAGGGAATTGACCCCCACAGGTTGTCCTCTGACTTCCACAAGTACATCTAGGCATGATGTACACACACACACACACACACACACACACACACACACACACACAATATAATAAGACAAAAATTAAACTTACAAAATGCTAATGAAAGATATCAAATAGACCCAAATAAATGCATAAATGTATCACACTCACTGATGAGAAGCCTGGATACAGTTGGAAAATTCTTAAACTGGTCTACAGTTTTAATACAGTTCAATCCAAATTTCAGTAGGAGTTCTTACAGATATGTATGAGCTAACTCTGCCTGATTTCCAGAATAATTTTAATAAAAGAACAATACTGCTGTAAAGCTACAGTTACCACGAGTGGCACATGTGAGGGGCCAAACATTCAAAGCAATGGGACAGGACAGAGTCCAGAAAAACCCACAGACAGAGCCAGCTGACTTGGAAAAGGAAAACAATACACCAACAGAACCTGCACTCTACCAAGGGAATGCACCTGAACTCAAGTCTAGACGTGACACCGAAAAACTTTTAAAGACACTGAACACCATCCTGGGTTGGACAAAAAGGGCTCATTTATGTCATTAAAAAAATACAACCCATAAAAGAGAAAAGAGGAGAATCATACTTAATCAAAAATTTTATTTTTTTCTTTTAATTTTTATTTTTTAATATTAGTTACAGTTTATTAACTTTGTATCCCAGCTGTATCCCGCTCCCTCATTCCCTCTCAAACCCACCCTAATCAGAAATTTTAAATCTGTCATTACAAAGGAGAAGAAAGGGAAACATTGACACTGTGAGCAAATATCTTCAAACAATTAATCTGAGGAAAGACCTCTCTAGAACATGTATTTTAAGGAAATACACAAAAGCAAAACTCACAATAGGAAATGCAATCTATTCCTAATGGGCAAAATGTCGGAACAGACGGTTCCCCACAAATATACACACAGCAAACGAGCCTGTAAAAAGACATTCAATATCATTAGCCGCTAGAGACCTGCAAACGGAAACCACAATGAAATGCCACCGACTCTTTACTGAGACTGGGAGGGGGGGCAACCGAGCCCCGACAACAAGGGCACAGCGCACTGGAGCTCCCTGGCATTCCTGCGGAGGACACACAGGGACACAGCCCCACGGGAAATGACTTCACCAGCACTGTCCTCCGTATCTCAGCGCCTTAAGGTTCTCGCTTTGCACGCATGAGGTCAGACTGGCAGCACCACTAAGACCTGGGCAGGGCACTGTGCAGTCCCAGCTCTGACAGTAGAGACGGGGACGGGGCGGGGGCTTGCTGACCCCGAGTCTACTCAAGAGGTGAGCTCCAAGTGGCCGACCCTGCCTCGGAAACAGGTGAGGTGGTGAGTGACAGGATACGATGCTCACTCCTGGCCTCCACACGTGCACACACCACACACCCCGAAAGACACAACAGACTCGTTACACTGCCAGCAGCCCCACTCTCTTCTGTTTGGTTTTTCAAGACAGGGTTTCTCTGTGCGGCCCTGGCTGTCCCGGACTCCCTCTGTAGGCCAGGCTGGCCTGGAACTCATGTAGATCCGCCTGCCTCTGCCTCCCCGGTGCTGGGATTAAAAGCGTGTGCCACCACCCCCAACCTCAGCAGTCCCACTGTTAGGGACAACCCCTGGGAAATATGAATTTAGGCGCACACGAAGACCTGGGCCCCAGCCGCTATTCGGAATAGCCAGAGACATCCCACATCCCAAATGTCCTTCCACAGATGAGCAGGCAAATTTTTAAACACAGCGTTAATCACAATGGAACAAAGGACTCAATTACATCCAGCAAGACGCCACTCGCCGATAATAAAGAACTGATTGGTACAACATAAGCCACCAAGAGACCAGGAGCGCAGGAGGCCAGGCTCAGGAAGCTGGGTGCTAGGCCGGGCGCTGTTCCTTGCCCTCTGGGAAAGGCAGAGTCACGGGAACGGAGAACCAGTCAGGGCCTGCCCTGAGCTACAGATTAGCGGCACTGTGAAGGGACAGCGAGAGGGACTTCTGAGGGGCAGTGGACCTCTTCCTAGCCCCGACAGTAGCTGTGCCTACATGAATCTATACGTTCTCTTCCAATGTTGTGCTTTACGAACTTTCAAAACAATGGAATGAAAACCAAAGCTGTCTGAAATGCTAAAGTGAAAAAATGCGTGTTCACTGTCTCTAAGCGAGATCTGGGAGTTCTCCAGCCACTCGCCACACTGAACCTGTTCCTGGGGAGCAGACAGGCAGAGGTCATGGCTGCAGGGAGTGGAAGCTACGAGCCCCCTGCACCGTCCTGACGCTGGGTTTTACACTACCTCTTCTCCCTTTTCTGGGGACAGGAAAGAAGAAACGTTACACACAAAAGGTTTAGCAGACACCGCCAGCTCGCCGTTCGCCCCTTGCCCTGGGCCTACGGGTTACCACAGCGGCCGGCCTCCTCCTGCGGGAACCTAGGGGGCCTGCCTCGCCCAGGCAGAGCGTTCACAGGGTGCTGCTGTCTAAGCACTTCACCTCCGCAGCCTTCCTAGGAGGCGGGTGTGCATGCGGGACGTGAGCACAGAGCCGCTCCTCCTCGACTATCGCTCTGCACCCTTACAGAGCGCTAGATCCGTTCAAAAGTCGGTTTGCCCTCCTGGCTCCGCAGCCAGCCCCGGCTGCTGCCAACCGTCTGAGCATGGACAGGGAGAGGTGAAGGAATGTGCAAGGGCTCAAATTACTGAAGCGACTCCAGTGACTAAGGAAGAAAGAAAAGAAGTTCTAACAAGTGAAATTATTCTTTTATCGAAGGAGCTTAGGTGTGCTTTTCTCTAAATACGTTTTATTGCTTTAGTACACAGATTCTGATACTCAAAAGACTTTTTGTCCTTATTGGAAGATCTTTGCCAACCAGAAGAGGTGAGATTAGGCCAAGCTCCCCATGTGTGCCTGTCCTGCAAATCACACTCATGCTTTGCCGGGCCAGTGGCCCCTGTCACGTCCTGACCCTGAATTCGGAAGTAGATGTGCCACAGTCTACTTGGACAGAAAGCAGAGACAATGGCAGAGAAGAAAAGAAAGACTTCACTGCTTCAGCAAAGACGGAGCCATCCACCAGTCACAGCCCAAGAGAGGGTGAGCGGCTCCGACTCCTCACCTTCCAAGCGGAAGCTTAGTTGAGAATATCAAGGGGGAAAAGGCTACAAGTATTTGAACAGAACTGTCTGACTGGAGGGCCAGGTCGCCTGCTGTAAGCCTGTGTCTTGTGCAGAGGACTGGGAGGCCGAAACCTCAACAACGTGGCTGCCTACACAATCCCGAGCAATGACAACGCAGGACTGCCGGGAGAACAGCCATAGTGACAGCCCTCACCCTGCCCAGAGCCAATCGGTCAGCCCCAGACACACGTGTGGGCTCCGCAGGGCAATGGAAAGGCTCAAAGGGGAGAGATGGCTCAGCGACACAGGCCCTTGCCAGAAGTCTGAGGGCTAGACACCTCAGGGTGAGAGAGGAGCCGTGTCTCTCAAGATGGCGGTGGGCGGCCACAGGTGTTCTATGGTCTGCGCACCCCACACACATATGTAGACACATTAAATAAAGTACAACTTAATTTTTTTTCCGCAACAGGGCTTCTCTGTGTATCTGCAGACCAGGCTGGCCTTGAACTCAGAGATCTGCCTGCCTCTGCCTCCTGAGTGCTGGGATCTAAAGGCATGCAATTAAAACATTCTTATTAAAGCAGTGATTTACAAATTGAGAGATTCCAACATAAAGGCAGAGTCCAGAAGGCAGAGACTAGATAGTCTTCCTCAGGGAGCCTGTAAGAATTAAACAAGTATAGAAGACAGGTTTTCCCCAAAGAAAAACAACAACAAATCCCAGAGGCTCATGGGAAGAAACCTTTACAGAAAAACAGTTTTAAAAATGGGGGGGGGGGAGTTACCTGAATATAAACATCCAAGTGGCACACACACTCAAAGTTCTATTTACTTTCTTTCCATCCTTATCGGAAGCGCAAGCTTTCACCAGTATACAAGGAGGCCCAATCAAGCTGCCAGCTGCTGGGCTGGCCACGCCCTGCTCTGCTCCACCCTGTTAAGCACTGGTACATGACTTTCATGAACCATGGTGTCGTGGCTTTGATGGTGGGCCATTTAGTGCTCCACAACTGAAAAGACCTTAACGCTGCCGAACTCACTGCTGTCTTTGCAGACTTACCTGAAACGGGGGAAATCTACTCAGCTCCCCTAGACCGCCTACTGCTCCCCCAAACACCCACATTCTTGTCTTCCCGCTTGGGCTCACAACACAAAGCTCAGAGCCCGTATCTTCCAACAACCCGCTTCTGGTCAGACTAGTTGGAAGATTTTCTGAAAACTCAGCTTTCCAGCCAGACACAGTGGCCCTCGTGAGGTGGTGTGGTACGGCCTGGACCAGCTTGCAGGGAGCTGGGACTGTGTGGTGAGTTACAGGCCGCTGTGCTTCAGAGAGACTGTCCCGGGGAAATCAACTTACCCACAATTGCCAACTATATCCTGGCAATTAAACCCTTTTCAATCATTGGATGGTGAACCATTATGAAAACCTATTCTTCTTTGGCATTTTATATTTGCTACTTATTTAAGCAGATTAATTTTCTAGAATTCGGGAGGGGCGTGGGAGGAGACTGTGGCCTGCTGTGGTCAGCAGAGAGGATGCAGTTCCCACAGGAAACAAGGGACCATGACTTTCATAACCATGACTTCCTCTGCATGCATTTTGATCCTAAGAAGTCTCTAGTGAAAACCCTAAAAAGCAATTCAAGGGGTTAAAAAGGATGTTTTCACTTAAACTAATTTTTTACGTTAAGCAACCCAAAACGTCAGAATAAAAATTTCATTAATTAAAAAGAGGAATTATGTATATACAATATATGATGCATGTGATAAAGCAAAGAAGGATTGCTCTAAGATAGTCTCGGATGAGCCATCAAATCACCAAATTACTTAAAGTCGTTCTGAGTGAGCTGGGGAGATGGCTCAGCCATTGAGAACACCATTAAGAACACTCCCAGAGGACCCAGTTCAATTCCCAGCTCCCACACGTACACTCGCAATGATCTGCAATTCCAGAAACCAGGGATCCAGTGCTTCTTTCTAACCTTTGCAGGCACCAGACAAGCGCATGGTGCAGACATACAGACAAAACCCCATCCATAGAATAAATAAATAAATATATTAGAAATAAAGTCTTTCTGAAAGCTGATGGAGGGGTTGAGGGGGACAGGCCACAGTGCGGTACCCACAGCTGTGCTGACAGAGCAGGCTGGATGGCGGGGACAGTAAACCCCCTCAGCCCCTAGCAACTCTTCAAGCAAGTAGACACAAAAGGTGGGCTTTTAAAGTAGAACGGAGAGAGAGCGGCAAGAATGCCTTAGTGGAAAGCTTCTCACAGTAGTGACTGACAGCGAGGGCTTAAGGATGTCAACCCTTTTCACAGAGCAAGAAAACGTCCTCCAGTTTTCCCAGCACAGAAATTAGGCAAAGAAAACAGTGTGCAGCCAATTTCTAGCCAAGATAAAGTAAAACTGAAGACAAGCAGGCAAAGTTCCACCTTCCTAAGGTTCTGTGCTCTGCCCAAGATTTGAGGGCCACTGTAGTCCAGGTAAGCCCAGACATGAGTCCCCAGGCGCCTTCAGGAGAGTTCACACCTTGCCTTGTGCGCCTTCCCAGCCTTTGATAACGCCTCATACTCCCAACACTGCCCCGCAGGCACAATGCCAGTCTTTAAAGCATGCAAGCTATGCTATGTTACCTTATATTATAATATAGTTATAGTGTAGTATAGTATATATTACGCCTATCAAACTATATTATATTAGTCAGTTTCCCTAAAACAAGGGGTCGGATCTCTTTACACTAAGTCCTAGGAAATCTGATTGAGAATTCTGTAGCGAATGAGGTTTCTGCGTGTTCTGGCCTCTGAGAAAGTTCTGCCAGGCTCATTTACAACCGGCTTAACAGTCCTCTGCAGTTTAATAACCATGTACTAATTTGTTTTCATTTAAACTCGTCTTATTCAGCTTATTGCTGACAACAGGGCAGCAGCTCCTGTGGCACCAAGGCTCACAGCATCATCCTCGAACGGCTGAAGTGAGGCGCTCGCTACACACAGCAAAACAGCCGTACCCACTCACAGCCACAGCTGCAAACACTCGGAACTGCGGCTACGCGCTGGTCTGCAACAACCCCAAGCTCCTGGAGGTTCAGCACTTGACTGCGCTCACAACTGAACCAGGGAGGGACAACGCGTGGAAACAGGCTGCCTTCCGCTGACGCAGTGATCCTGATCCCCTTTGTTACCAAACGCTGTCTGAACGTTAAAGTGACCGACCTTCCCCGACTCCCAAGTCCACGCTGGTGGGAATGCTGACACACAGGAAACTGTGGGATTCACAACTGTTCTACAGACAAGCCCCACGATGCAGGACGCCTCTCCTTACCACAGGTTATAGAAATGCTCCGACAGCTGCGCCTCAGCCACGGCTGAGCCCTCGCTTGTGCAAGCATACACACATGCACGCGTATTCATGCACACAGACACACACATGCACACACACCCTCCAAATCAGCCCCCAGGCCCAGCAGAGCTTCAGTCCCAGACAGAGCAGCCCGTACCCCTCGGCCTCGGGTTGCATGCCAGGCAGTCTTCCTGGCGGTGGCACATCTCTACTTCCGAGGAAGATCCTCGCATCCCCCTTCCGCTAGCACTCCTAGCCTGAAGGCTCCTGAGAACTTCTGCACTCCGGAGCTCACCAGCACAGTTCCCAGCATGCTCCGCCCTCCAAGTCCTGCGCCAACTTCAACCGCGCACAAGCAACGGTGCTCCAGGTGTGGACAGCCACACCCCCCCTCAGGCCGAGATAACACAGCATGGTGGTGAGAGGTTGGGGGCGCTCCTGTGTGCCACTTGGGGAGAGAGACAGGCAAACCCAGGTGTGGGGTCCCTGAGGACGCACTCTGGTCTGATTGCACTGGGGCACAGGACAGGACAGGCACAGAAGGAAAGGCAGGCACTCCAGCTACTGCCTGCCACATCGCCAGGTCATTTTCCTTCATTCTCCTCTTCCAATCGCTTCCTCAGCGGCACCTCTCCTTCCTTCTGCCTGCCTTAAGCTCTCTCACTGTGCCCCCTCACTAGGATTTGTTTAGCTGCCTAGGATAATGATAATTCCTTAATAAACCGAAACTGCTCATTTTACTTGGTTATATGAACATCACACTGGAATACCATTTAGTGGAGGAAAAAAACTCTACGTATGAATCAACCAACCCTGGGACAACCTCTGCTCTCAAGCTGTCCCCACGCCTGGACAACTCCACCGTCCCAACATGGCGTCCACGAGGTAACACAGAAGAACGCCAGCCTTGCAGCTCTAACAGGCACCGCCAAGGACACTCTGAATGTCTCTGAGCAGCGGTAATGACCAAAGGCGCCTGTGAGGCCTACCACGACATCCTTTCAGACACAGCCTTGCAAGGGTCCCATGAGAAGAAAACCAAAACAGAGTCAGCAGCCACTCCAAACTCTGCCTCACGGACAGAACCCATCTTGGGTGAGGATAATGGTGGGCCCCGACCTTGGGGCCGCTTTTGGCTTTCGATCTGTAGCTAAAACAGTGTAGCTGCCCTCAAGCCTGTGGGTGCTAAAGCATTCCTCCGTAGCGAGAGCCATCAGAGGCTGGTCCAGGAGGGAACAAGAGAAGTGTTACTTTGCAAATGCAATCTTGGTGCAGTGTGAAATCAACACAGCAGCTACGTGGCATCATTTTCCTCCTCTGAGACCAGCAATGTCCACTCAGGTTGAGGAACCTGCAGACGCCACCTCCTAAGCCAGAATGACATTAGGAAGCTATCTGCCTTTCAGACAACCGAAACTACCGCTACAGTACATATATCAGATACACACGTAAACAGCCACTAAGCTGCTAAATCTCTCGAGGAAGGAAACAGATATCATTTAATCCCCACAAACGATGTGGGCATTGTTGTTCCTACTTCTATAAGCTAGAGCAACTGAAACCCAGAGAAACTGTGTAGCTTGCCCCAGGTTAAAAAGCAAGTAAGTAGCCAAGGCAAGACCTGAACCTGGCTTTGCCTGGCTGCAAGGCCCATGGCTGCCTCCAACTATGGCAACTGGTTGAGTCATTCCTCTTCCATGACATAGTATTTAACTGTGTGTCCTAGCCGTGTTTCTGCAACTTCACTAAGGGACAGAAACAAATGTCAGAGGCCTTCTCCTTTTTCTTCTCGTTCCCTATATCTTTTTTCCACCTTTCTACAAACTATTTTTAGGTTAAAAAAAAAAATCACTGAACTCAGCCTCACAGTCATATATTTCCGAAATCAATACACACACGGCCCAACGTCTGTGTCTGCCTCTTTAACAGCCACAGTCTGTGAGCACAGCATGTTTCTAGTGGACGCCACTCAGCAAATGTGTTGGTGTCTGATACAGTGTCTTACAGAGGGGAAGGACAGGGAGATGCTAGTCATCAGGTTACTGGTTGAGAAAAGGAGTCTTTATTCCTCTAGTCAATGTGCTACATTTTAGCCAATAGACTAAATAAATAAATAAAAGTTTATGAGTAAATTCTTCACATTAAAGACAGTTTTGTGAAAATTGTTAAAAGGATGAACCGGAAAAGCAAGTAAAAATATAACAAGTTACTGTCTTAGTCCCCTGTCTAATAGACCATGAGTTCAAGAACCTGAAAGACAGTGTGAAGGTAACTGTCACCCAAGCAACTTCTGCAAGTGTGCCTTGAAATTGAATAAGTGTGCTCGAACGTGTTCGAGTAGGGAGCACTGTCTTCCACACGGCTTTGGCCGCCAGGGAGTGTGCTTTTCAGAACTGTGGCCACTGGCTACGCACTGGATAAGCTTTGTCCAACACTTTCTCTATGGCCTGGGATTGCAGCCCTCCTCAGGATGACCCATGGGAGGTTAAACCGTCAGGGAGTGAGGCAGGTCTTCCAGAACTAATTACATAACCCCAACACATGAAAGACAGTCTTCCTTCCATTCACAGAACCCGTTCTCACTTTAGGGAGCCATGTTTCTTTGCACTTTCAAATAGGTGGTGTATCCTTCAGTTCTCTACAAAAAAAGTCTCCGCTTTCTTGGTAGCAAGCATGTGGAAGACATTTGTCCCTCACATAGTTCCAATCTATGCCTTCAATGTCACACATTATCTTTGAAGAGAGATTAAAGTATCTCAGCCACCATGGGTGAGCTGCTTTCTGTGGTAGAGAGCTCCCTTCCAGTGAAGTCTTCAAAGCAGAGGTGTTCTATCAGGATTCCCAAAGGAGGCAGGAGGCTGAGCAAGCTGAATTTTATGTTCCCCCTTCTTAATCTCTGATTTTAAAACAATTTTTATACCAACATATCACAGTGACATAATGGACCACAACCTGGCCTCCTGAGTCCCCTTCCCAGCTCACTGCTCAGATCGAGCTAGCAAAATGCCCTTCAGTTCCAGCTTAACTTGGCAAGCTATCTAATTACTTCTGGCGAAGACCAAACCACCGTCATATTAACAGTTTCTTGCTATGGGAAAGGACAAAAATGTGCTGAAGTCACCCGGTCGGCAGAATGTATGCCTTAGAGCTGTATCTGTTGAAGTCTATAAAGGCTCCATGAGGGACAACCAGAATGAGGAGTTACGTGGGAGTAAGAAAAACGAAGAGCACACCTTCAGCCTCAAGTACCACCCAGCTGCGCAAGCACTCGCAGGTCCAGTTCCACGGAGAGCCTGCTGCTCCCGGCGGCAGGAGGCTCTCCCGGCGGCAGGCAGACCCCGGCCTCCCAGCAGGACTTCAGCCGCCGCACCAGGGAGCTGTCCTTTCAGCACTGTGGCCGGCACCCCTCCGGAACAGGCATGCAGCAAGAGAGGAAGGTGACCGAAATCGCTTTAGGGTCCTCCTTCAAGGAAGCCACTGTACAGCTATTTGTTTTTAAATAATCGCAGGTCATAACCCTCAGCTGATTTAAGGGAAAATGTGCCAAATATTTATATGAAAGCTGACAGACCGTAGAGTGAAAACCAAATGCACACCAAGTCAGCCTCCCAAACTGACCCCCAGAAACCAGTCCCTCGCCGCGCGCACCATCAGGAGTTGCCCACCACATCCCAGCAAGAGACCCGGCACAGCCACACACATCAGCTGCTCTGAGAACGCAGCACACGGTGCAGCCCTCTCCGGAGAGCTCCGATTTCTAGGACAGACAGAACGCTCACAGAACGCCGAACCGTCACTACCCCCACACAGCAATCAAATCCTCTCCCGGGGAGAACGGAAGGCCTTGTGGGTCATGAGTTCCAGGGGAAAGCGCCGCAGTATTTCACGGGCCAGGCTGCAGACAACGCTAAGAGCTTGCCGAGCCTTCGGCTGGAATCCCTTGGTTCCTACCGGCCTGGTACTGGGTAGCCGTGTACTCCAGCCATTTGCATTACACATCAAAAACACAAATTTTCTGCGGCACGATTGAGGCTCCCTCCCCCATATCTCCTGAAGCACATGGAGAAGAGGGAAGAGAGAGCCTGTGAGTCGGTAGGAAAAAACCTACCACACCCGAAATCTCCGTGGAGAGTGCAAGCGCCCCAGGCCTAACACACATGCCCTCTCTAAAGCTCTCCAGGCTTAAACTCGAGCAAACGGTTACAGAAAGCACCCCCTGCGCCCCGAGGGCCCCCTTCACCCACACTTCCAGCTCCCAGCCCCTGCCCTCCCGGAGGCCCACTGTGCACTGAAAAGCCCTGGGCAGCAGAGCTTGCAGCGAGCCATTGCTCCCTGCCCCTGAGTTTGGCCAGATGCGACGAAAGTTTCTTCTCGCCCTCCCCCATGCCGCCCCCGCCCCGCCAGACGACACTGATCATGGACGCCGATGCGAACCCTGTCACCTCCAGTCAGAAAATGTATCCCCCGTGCTCAGAAGCTGCAGTGTGAGCGAGGAAGAGGGCACAGGGCGGAGCAGCTGGAAGGAACGCACGCTTTGGAGGATTCCTATTTATTAGGCCGGGAAATGATCCCCTCTCCATCCGAACCCTGACCCTTCGGCCGGGGGCGCTGAAGGGGTCTGCCGGCCCCCGCCGCCGCCGGAAAGTTAACTGCCAAATCTCCACCGCCGGCTGCTGCGGGCCGCGGAGGGCTGGAGCCGAGGTCCCCGGAGGGAGGTTCCTGCGGTCCCCGGGTACCAAGAGTGAGGCAGAGGGGAAGGGTCCGAGCTGCGGAGCTGGGCGCCGGGGAGAAGCCGGGTGCCGCTGCCCGTGGCGAGGTGGGGGAGGGAAGGGAGCGAGGAGAGGAGCGAGCTCTGCATAGGGTGGCGTAGGGTGGGGGTGGGGGAAGGGGACATTCTCAAAGTGATGCTCTCCACTGCAGGAATCCGAGCCTGCCCCGGAGGGTCGCGGGGGCTCCCGCCCAGCCCGCGAGCACCCTGACGGGAGGGGGCCCGATCCCCGCGAGTGAGGGAGGCGAGAGCCGGAGGCGTCCCGACTGCCCGCGAACCCCGGCGTCCCCCGGCTTCTGCAGCTGGTGGCAATGTGGAGCCGGATGAGGGAGGACTCAGGAGGGACTGGGGGAGGGGGCAGAGATGAGGGGCTGCGGAGCGGCCCGCGCGCCCCGGCCGGGCTGGCACTCGGGGGCCGGGGCGCCGAGGGGGCAGCGGGGCCGGCCCGCGCGCCCCCGGCGCCCCCGGGAAAGCCGGAGGGCAAGGCGCGCAGGGGTGGGAGCCCCGGCGAGCGGCGCGGGAGGAAGCGCGGCTTCCCGACCCCCGCGCCAACCACGAAGGGCAGGGACCCCGCTGCACCGCCCCGCGAGCCCCGAGCCCCGCGCCGCGCGCTCTGCGGCAAAGCCCCGGGCGGAGCCGGGCGAGCCCGCTCCGGGGTCCCGGGGGCCCCGGGGCGACTT
>NW_026596085.1:618837-639683 GCF_907164565.1 Psammomys obesus
AGCATCCTCCTGGGGAGGCGGGACTCCGCGCCGTCCCCTCGCGCAAAGCCGGCGGACGCCGAGCGGCGCCGGCTCGGAGGGCGCGGGCGGCGCGGGCCGGGCCCGGGCTCTACCGCAGGGCCGGGGCGGAGCGCTCGTCGCCCCCGCGCAGCCCGGCGCTCTGCCGCGGGATGTGCCCGCTGCGTGCGCTTCGCGGCGGCTCTGCTGCGCGCGGGAAGCTGCATGCCTAGCGTGCATCTCGACACGTGTGTGCACGCTGCAGCTCCCCGCCGCCAGGGCGACCGGCATGCCCGAAGTTTCCTGGGCTTCTCTGCCCCCTCCCTGCGCGGCCCCCGCCCCACCCCAGCCAGCCGCTGCTCCATCCCACCGCGCGGTCGCTTGCACTCTCCAGAATCAGTGAGATCGGACAGGAGGAACTGGTTTTCTGGCTTTGGTGTAGGACTCTGGGGTCAGCGTGGTTATCGTGGGGTTATTCTGTCGCCGCCTATGAGGCGCTCGCTTCTTCTCACCACTGGGTAGTAGTCGCGAGGGGACGTACTAAATTTTACTCCACTTCTTGACGCCATTTAGGTTAGTGCCAGGCTTTGCTTGTCACACACTCAGCTGCCGTGAAGGCTGTGTGCACCTCGTTAAGGCAGGCTCCTGCGTCTCTGGGCGTGAACACCTAGGAGTGAAATGGAGCCTCTAGGCTGTGCTCAGCGTGTCAGGAAATCCCAGGGGCTGCCCGTGTGCTGGACTGGAGCAGCGCTTGCCCGGCGTGCAAACAGAGCCCAGGGTGGAAACCCCAACTCCCACCACGTAAAGTGCTCAAGGTCATCCTCACCCACACAGCAACTTTCCGGCTCCACGAGGCCCCGAGTATTTCAAAGCTATAACAACAGAGAAAAGAAGTTCTGCGCTGCAGATGCCGTTTCAGCCCCAGCCTGCCGCACAGTAGGGCGTCAGTGCCCGCTTCCGCATGGGCATGCCCACTCTTTTTAACTTCGCCATTCTAATCGTGTGATGAATTAGCCCATCGTGGTTTCAGCTTCCGTTTCACTAAGGACTAGACTTGTTAAATGCGACAGCCCGGGAAATCCTCCTCGCTGAAGTTGCCTGTTTGAGTTTTCCATACCTTGGAGGACGTGTGCTTTTGAATCCTGAGAGCTGTTTGTATATGATGAATGCACACCCTCTAACAGTCACGGGATTGCCAAGTACTGCTTCCTAGTGTGGCCTTACGTGTTTTAGTCTCTTGACAACGTCGCTCCAAAAGCAAACGCGCTCAAGTTTCCTGAAGTCCAGTTTATCTTCCCTTCTTCAATAGACCAAGTTTTGATCAGATGGATAAGGCTCTTGTTCTGGACTCTGCTGTTTCATTACAATTTTACCTGGCTGTGCTTACTCCTGCTTTAAAGTAAACCTTGGAACAGAGCAGCTGAAGCCTGTCTACATTCTGAAGATCTACTGCAGGGGCTTGGCACACCTGAGTGCCGGGGCGCCACACGTGTGCAGAGGCATCGCACACGTAGCGTGAGGGACCCTGGACTTCGTAAGCACGAAAACCAGACAAGCACCATGGGCTCCGAGATGCAGGCCCACAGGCCCGCAGGCCCCGGGAAGGGGCAGGCCCGGGGTCAGGATCGAGAGAGCAAAAGACTTGAAGGAATTTTTAGGTTGGTTTTTGTTGTTGTTTCAGGGGGTGTTGGCTTTTCAAAACAGGGTTTCTCTGCGCAGCCCCTGGCTGTTCTGGAACTTGCTGTGTAGACCAGGCTAGCCTTGAGCTCAGAGGTCCTGCCTCCGTCTCCCAAGTGCTGGGATCAAAGGAACGTGCCATCACACCCAGCCCTGAATGAACATTTTACAAAAGAATATAGACAGAGTCCAAAATAGGTATAAAAAAATATTTACCATCGCTGATCAGGGAAATGCAAATTGAACCACAATGGCCTGTCATCTCACGCCTATTATTATTATAAAAATATTTTAAGAAACAGGTTTTGACAAGCATGTAGAGAAAAGCACAGCCTGATATGCTGTTGGAAGGAATGTAAATGTATATGGCTGTGATGGAAAATGGTATGAAAGTTACTCAAAATCAAACCATAGATACCATAAGATCCAGCACAACCAGTACTGGGTATATGAACAGCTAAGGGGTGCTGAGACGCCCGACTTGGGAAAGGCGCTTCTGCCAAGCCTGACTGATGAGAGTTCAGTCCTCGTGGCCCCATAACTGACTCCTGATCCATAAGTTGTCCTCTGACCTCTGTGCCCTTACGAGTGCTGCCCTCCCCGCACTCAGTGGATGAATGGGTAAAATATGGAAAGAGACAAGGGACGTAGAGCAGACACCTGAGGGATGTCGAGCAGACACCTGCACTCCCATGTTTCAGGCATCATGGTTCCCAACAGCCGTGCTAGGTCGCACCCAAATGCCCAACAGCTGGAGGCTGGATAAAGGAAGTGTCAGGGTTTCTCTGTGTAGCCTTGGCTGTCCTGGACTCGCTTTGTAGACCAGGCTAGCCTCAAACTCACAGAGATCCACCTGCTTCTGCCTACCGGTCTGCTGGGATTACAGACGTGCACCAGAACTCCTGGTTTATCTTAAATATTTTGGTTAATTGGAATATGTTTTCTTATTCCCTTTCACCTATGTTGTGAGCTGTAAAACTAAGGGTTTGCAGTCATTTAGTTACTAAATTAAAGTAACTCTTTGGTCTTGGTGTGTTTCACGTGCTGTTGTCTTTCAGTCGCTGAATGGACGGGTGGGTGGATGGGTGATGGACAGACAGTGGGTTCTTTTCTTGCATGGGCAAACACTGGATACCTGCTTAACATGCTGTAACAGTGACTAGATCATAGTGCTTGCAAACAGCAGCAGCAGGAGGAGAAAATGGTTAAAATGTTGCAAAAGCCTTTATGTGGTGTAATTTACAAGACAGCCCGTGTGTAAAACAAAACAATAGCAATCAGTTTGAAAGTTTAAATGCCATAACAAAACTTCATAAATGATCCTGTTTCAAAGCAGTTCTGAGCCCATCAGATAAACACCATGAACAACGCTCACAATCCAAAACTAGAAAACAGTTTGGACACCGAGTTGGCATTAAAGGAAGTGGAGGCAGACGGCGTGGCGATCCAGGGAAACATGCACTGAGTTCAAACTGTGGCCCCTGGGTAGACATCCCCCCAAATCCCCCAAGGGCTTGTGTTGCTCTGACTCAGAAATCGAGCCATGTACAATCTTGCATGTAACATCTGGTTAAATAAGCAGTATAGCAGTTAAAACATGCATGCCCCCTTACCAAAGCCCCCGAAAGCCGAGCTCTTTGGGCCGACTGAAGCAGTGACTAGGGACGGCGTTCTAACCCTCTCTATCGCACTTTAACAAATATGGACTCCCTCTCTGTGGGCTTTGTGGGTTCCGGTAGGACAGGGTTACCTTAGGTTCCATGTTGCTAAACGTACCGGCTTTTCAAAGGACAAGAATGTTTGCCGCCTTGGTGGTGACCTTCAAACCGTCAGAACTGGAAAGGATCTCCTTTCCCAGCTAAGCTCTTCTGAGGGCAATGCTGGATGAGAGGTGAGTTTCTCTTTAGAAAGAAGAAGAAGGGGTTAAGCTTAGCCCCCAGCGGTGGGAGTGCTGAGAACAAGCTATTCCCTCCCCCACACGGAGACACCTGAGGAAAAGCTGTAAGGACAGCTCTTCTGAACATTTTAGACTCAAAGACCCCTTTGAAGAATCTGATGAAAGTCACAGACTTCTCTTTCTAGAAAAATGTCACACTCCATGCCTCTCTGTGCGTGACAGGTACACACTCACAAACACACAATGTTGCATGGATTGTGGATACATCCTTGAACTCCTGGTGCCCCCAGACGCCGGATGCATGAAGTGTGACTTAGCATCTTCCATCTCAGATCGTCTGAGTCTCCAGATCTGTACCTGACCTCACAGCCACCTTCAGAGGTCACCCAAGGTCTCCTAAAAACCCAGCAGTGAACCCGTCTTCCTTCCCTGCCTCTTCTGTCTCGCTTTTCCATTCTACTCAATAATGATTTAGTTAACCTTCTATCCTCATTCCAGACATCTCTGCTTCCTCTAAATTTACTGTTCTCTTCCACGGAGACAGATTTTAATCCCCCAGCTCTCTGTGCTGCCTGCAGACTCCAGTCTGAAGATTTTATCTCTGAGATTACTCCTAATCTCCTCCCAAAAAGGCAGGTCCTGCAGAACTTGGCAGCAGGGAGGATTCTGCCCACTGTCCACTGCTGTCTGTGTGAGCTCCCACGGTGCTAGCTGGAAGGCTTTTATCAGTTTCTCCAGCTTTTGGTTTGTTGCTTTGCAAAAAAAAAAAAAAAAAAAAAAAAAACCTTTCCCAGGCTACCAAGACAGCTCGGCAGGTCGGCAGGTAAAGGTGCCTGCTGCTAACCCCGACCACCTGAGCTGATCCCCAGACCAACAAGGTAGAAGGAATGAATCAGCTCCCACAAGTTATCCTCTGACCTCCACCTGCCCACTGTGCGTGTGACACACACACACACACACACACACACACACACACACACACGTGCATACATTCCTGTGCACACACAAACACACAGGCATGCAGACACACTACATTAAAAAAATGTTTAGAACTATTCAGTTTCCCGGCTACTTGGCGTCTGTAAGAGTGTGTGCCTCGCGCCTGAAGCTCCGCGCGGAGAGCTGCTGGTTCTGGGAGCGTTCTCTGTGGGCTCCACTGCACGGCAGGCACGCCTGAGAGACGGCGTTTGCCGTGAGCACACGTGCGGTCTGTGGAGGCGGGCGTGCTGGCGTCAACGCTGCACTTCTCGGCCTTTTAAGCGTGCTGGGTTACAGAACTCAAGCCTTGGTTTCGCTGTCTCTGAAACGGGGAAAATGCTGGTTCTTGTCTCACGGTGGTTTCCCAGGGCCACACGAGCACTTAGTATGGCTTAATTTCGAAGGCCCCTAATTCCTAATGCACCGCCGTCCGCCGTCACCACCCTGATCAGCTCCTGCCACCGAGACTGTGACAAGGGACTTTCTAACTACTGCCAGTGCTTCCTTCCTTCCATTGCAGGGTCTAGACAGGGCGAACATATGTATCCGCCACGGCGCCTCTGGGTTTAGCTATGTGGCTTAGTTCAGTGAGCGTTAGCAGGCCGATAACAGCAGAGCCTTCGCATGCGCCTCCACACCCGCCTCCAGCGGACTCAGCCTGTCACAGAGGTCAACTCTGAGGGCAGAAACAGTGTCCCCCGCTTCGTCCCTGACTAACTCTGTGGAGGTCACGGAAGAACGGTGGAGCTGCCCCACAACCAGCCTGGACCAGCCCCCCCTAGCCAGCTTGCAGCCAACATGTAAGCTCGCTGCTGAGGAAAAGCCTGGCGCGAAAAACAAATTGTTATGAAGCATTGAACGCAGCAGGAGCTGGGTAATGGAGCCGCCATTTCAGGTAGACGCCCACGGCTTGTTTCTCCTCATTCCTGCCCATCTCCAGGCGACCATAACTTTCTGAAATTAATCAAATCAGTCACCCATAGAAATCTTTGACAGTTTCCTATATTTTGCATAATAAAAATTGAACTACACAGTAGAGCATTCAAATCTATTCATAGTTAGGCCCTGGTCACTTCCCCCTCCTCCTTTCCTTTGCATGTGTGTGGAGAAATTTTAATCCAGAAACATGGCTATTCTGGCAAGAGATCACATCCAAATACCTAGGTCTGTGTGATCTAGCTGGAATACAGACACGCCCTTAGTACAAAACTTTAATCCCAAACCATGTCATCCAATTGAGGGGCAGATAAAGTGAAGAATCCAAGAAAGATTTGACAGACTGAGTAAGAGATAGGATATGCCCAACTCTCACGAGGACAGGAAAGAAGCTAATTAAGAGCAATGGAGAGAGAGAGAGAGAGAGTTCAGCTTGGTGCAGTTCAGTTGAGCACAATTTGAGTTTGGTTGAGTCACAGTTCTATTCAGTTTGTGCAGTCAGTGAAGTTCAGTTTGTGGAGTTCAGAGGCATTTTTTTCCTAGCAGAGCAATTCAGTGAGAAGTCAAGAGAAGCCAGTTTGAATCAGTCAGCTTGGAAGGGAGTTTTGAGCCAGAACAGCTGAGTTGAACCAGCTAGCCAGAGTTCAGAAAAACACTAGAAAGAGTGAGCTTACTTAGCAGTAAGTCTCAAACACTGAAACATTGTGTGCCTAGGTTAGCAGATGGAGGCTGGAAGCTGAAGCCTTCAAGGTCAGGGCTTGCAGAAGATTAGATTGTACAGAGGCTAGAAGCTTCCAGGCCTCAGCCTAGGGATAGTTAGATAGAAATGCTCTGTGATCAGCCCACACCGTGGATTCGCACAGCTTGGGCACAGCTCTCATTTATCGCTTCATCTGAGAAAATAAAGACAGCATTTACACACGTGTATGTGGCGTGAGTGTTTGTGTGCGTGGGCACATGTGAGTGCAGGTGAGCATGCACATATATGTGCATGGGAGGTTTGAGGTTGGCATCAGGCATGTTCCATCTTATACAGTGAGGCAGGGTCTCCAGGATCCCAGAGGACACTCCTCTGGCTTGTTTGGCTACACAGCCTGCTACAGGGTTCCAGGGATCCAAGCTCTGGTCCTCAGGCTTGCACGGCGAACGCTCTGTCCACTGGTGGTCCCTCATGGGCTCACATATTTGAATACCTGGTTCCCCAACGGTGGCCGGCGCTGTTTGAGGAGGATAGGAGGCTTCAGGAAGTAGAGCCTTGCTGGAGGAAGTGTGTCACAAAGGACATGCTTTAAGGGTTCAGAGCCTCACTCTTCTCTCCCTTTCTCCCTCTCCCTCACTCTTCTCTCCCTTTCTCCCTCACTGTCTCTCTCCCTCTTTCTCCCTCTCTCTTATCTCTCCCTCACTCTTTCTCTCTCTTTATCACCCTCTCTCTCTCCCTCGCTCTTTCTTGCCCTCCCTCTCTGTTGTTCTCTCCCTCACCCTCTCTCCTTCATCCTCCCTTTCTATTGCTTGCTCTCTCTCTCTCTCCCTCTTTCTCCCTCTCCCCCACTCTCAGCTCTTCCCACCCCCTCAGCTCTGCCCCCTCAGCTCTGCCCCTGGTCAGCCTGGTCCTCTGCTGTGCTCACAGTCCTTCGGGCCTCTGTCTGCCCCATTGCTCTCATCTTCATGTTCCCACCTGAGTCCCCACTAGAGGGGAACCTCAGATGTTTTCCCCACTTCTTGTCTTTGTTTTTATTTTTCTTTTGCTTTGCTTCCCGTTGAGACTCTGTGTAGACCGGGCTTGAACTCACAGAGATTCTTCTGCCTCTCGAGTTCTGCTGAGACTAAAGGTGTGTCCAACCATGCCTGCTAGTTTTTTCTTTTTGAAACCTGTTAACAGCAAGGACTGATTCAAGGCCGCACCCTCCTCTTCCTATGGGGAGTATGAACAGGGACAGCTGACCGGCTACGAGTTCTCCTTCGGGAACCCGTCCACTCACTAAAGGAGGAACGGCAGAGCGGTGGGTGTTACAGAAATGACTTCATTGATCCCCTAAAGAACCAGCACAACCTTGGCTAGAGTCGCTGACTTCACCAAAGGAGACACAACCATGCATTTCATGTCAATCTCACAGAGCTGCTTCTCCAACAGAGACAAGTACTAATTAATTCGACACACAGCAGTATCTAACAGAGAGAGAGAGAGAGAGAGAGAGGAGGAGGAGGAGGAGGAGGAGGAACTGACTGCAAGACACTTGTCTGGAGAGCTGGCTCAACAGTTAAGAGTGCTCCCAGCACTCCCAGCTGCCTGCAACCCCAGTTCCAGGGGACCCAGTGCCCTCTGCTGGCCTCTCCACACACTGCACACACACGCTGACCATGCTGGCCTCCAGCTCAGAGATCCTCCCGCCTCTGCCTCCAGAGTGCTGGGATCACGGGCGCACACCACCGCCTGGCGGAGGTCCTGAGTGTAGACAGGACTCAGTGTGGCCCCGCCAAGGGACAGACAAAAGGGCCGGGTGGCTCTGGAAGACACATGACCTGGATCCCTGTGTCAGGAAGCAGGCTGAGCCCCAGGCCCCCTCGTCCACTCTGTACAGTGTCACTCTGGGGAGCACCCGGTCGGTGGCGGCACGTGAACACTTCTGCTTTCGGTGTTCGGCTGTTGACCTACACATTGGGATTTGAACCAACCATGCGTGGACAGAACTGAGGGAGGCTGTGAGCCTGGATGTGAAAAGGATCCCTGATTACTAATTGAAACTCTCATTATATTTAACTAGAGGTGCAGTCAGCAAACCCCGTAGATCAGTCCTGAATCGGTCAGCAGAGAATCCCATCGACCCTGCCGAAGCACACCACAGCTGTGGCAGGCTCCACACTGGTTGCCGCCCGGGACCATTTGGGAAAGATCAGGAGGTGTGGCCCACTGGGGGTGGCCCTGGAGATTTCAGAAGACCACCCCAGGTCCAGCCCCGGGCCCTCTCTCTGGCACATCAGGATACAGCTCTCAGCTCCTTCCCCGGCACCACGCCTGCCTGCACACCCCATGCTCCCCACCATGGTGAAGGACTAACACCCTGAAACTGTAAATGGGCCCCCAAGACGCTTCCTTCATAAGACTCGGCTTGGTCATGGCGCCTCTCATAGCAATCAAGCAGTAAGACACCAGCCCAGGTCTGAGACGGTGAAAACAGGCCAGCCAGCATAGCTCCCACTGTGAGCCCCAGGCCAATAAATAAGGTCACTGATCTGTAGTGTCTGTCAGAGAGCAAGGTGTGTGAGCCCCCAGAGGGCCAAAGAGCTGCCACCGGCCACGTGGCTACAGGAACAGATAGGTAAATGCTAATCGCTTCCCTAGACCGGGTCCTCAAACCACAAAACATAAAAATTGCTGGAGTCCAAACAAATTCTAGGGTTAATCATTAGTACAGTCTATGCCTTCTTAGGTTTAGCCGTGCTAGGAGGAATAAGGAGACTCTACATCTTTAATAGCCTTTTTGTAAATCCAAAAGTTTATTTCTAAATACATGTGTTTCATATGTATGACATGTGGGGACACACAGGATGGGTAGCTCTGAGGGTGAATTGTGAACAACGAAGGAAACTGGCCTTTGATCCGCAAGGCCAACTTGATGGACTTGGTAAATCCCAGAGACTCCCAGATTTATAACTATAAATACACTAAAGCGCACTCACATCCTACATTAAGTACAATTTGCTCTGGAAATTTGAGAGAGGAGGATTATAATTTTGGTCTGGAAACTATGTGGCAATGAGTAATATTGAACCACATTTGGCTTCCATCTCCCAGGAGTCAACATCTCTGCCCGGGAATTCTTATGAAGTGAGAAAATCTAATCCACAAACTCTTTAAAAAGGAATGAATATTTATTAGTGCCAAATTTAGCATTTAATAAAGTCGGCATAAGGTTATGTTTTACTGACATTTAATTAAGCACTATTGATTGCATTTTACTAGACCTTTTTGTGTTTAGACCCAATTCATTTATTTTGAAGCCATTTGAGACAACTGTCCCCAGGGTGAGTGTGAGGTCTCCCCAACCTTTGCCAGGCACCTGGTGTCACCGGTTCCTCTTGCTTAACCTGCTCTTCCTATATTCTTGAGTTCTGTCCCTCTGCTCGGCTTTCTTTGCCGCTTAACAGCATTTGCCATAATTTCATGGCTCTGAGCTTCGGGCTCAGCTAATGTGCCAGCACCGGGTGGTTAATGGCTCACTGTCCAGGCAACTTGTTTGCATCTTTTAATAGATGGATTTTAATTGGGCCTCCTTGGGAATGTGGCATCCGAACTCAAAGGACTCCCTTCAGTGATGTGAGTTTGGCTCTTGGTTATAATCAGACATTTCTAGGCAGGTGCAAATTCCTCCGGGAGTAAAAATTTTTTTTAAATATGCCTTCCCCCTGGGAACTCATAAATTAGTAGAGGAGAGGACGTGGGCTCCATCGCCAGGGGAAAGCAAAAGAAAGGCTGTGCCCATGCCAGGCTTCTTTGCAGCTGCAGAAGAGGGGCGGTCTTCCTGGAGGTGGCGACTTTAGGGGGATCCTAAGGCATCAGTGGGCTCGGGTGGGGGCTTCAGAGAGCAGCGGTTGCTTCCCTCCTGGTCGGCGCGGCTGTTGGTGAGTTGCTCCAGCAGAGGGCGACCACACGAAGACCGGCTTCCTCAGCCAGGTGTCCCGCGGGTCTCCGCGGACAGCCTCTGGGCTCACTATGAAGGACAGGCAGTCTCTTCTCTCCGCGATATTTAAAGCTGCTTGTTCCCAATTTGGACTCCAGGGCTCCACCTCGTGTTTGCCTGGAATTGGCAATGAATTTGCATTTTTCATCCATTTCACGAACTTCCAGGGCAGCGTGGTGCCATCTGTCCAGGTTCTACATGTCTCCTCCCCCCTCCCGGCCGCCCCCCAACTCCGCCAGCACTCCCTCCGAGCAGCCAGCCCTGCAGTCTGGGCTGTCTAGGCTGGGGAAGGGCGGAGAAGCCTCTGGGGGTTGTCATGGGAACCGGCTCAGTCCTCCTTAAGGAATTATGAGCCAGAGCTTGGTCGGTTGGTGTTTGACTTCTTTCCTGGTGGGCCAGGTGTGGCGCGCGCGCGTGCCTGCACTCCCGGCACTTGCGAGGGGGAGCCGAGGCAATCAAGGGTTCAAGGTCGGCGCTGGGGAGACAGGGCATGGTTGAGAGAGCCCCCGCTTCGTTCTCGCTGAGGACCCTAGGTCAGCGGCCCGGACCGTGTCACCAAAGCCTGTAACTCCAGCTCTAGGGGGACCCGAGGTTCTTCTCTGGACTCCACAGGCGACTGGGCTCACACATGCCTATCTTCATACACAATCACATAATTTAAAATTTTAAATAAAACTTAAAGCAAGCCAACCAAACCAGAGTTCAAGGCCATCCTTGGTTATGTTAAAAAAAAAAAAAGGGCTGGAGAGACAGCTCAGAGGTTGAGAGCACTGACTGTTCTTTCAAGGATCCTGAGTTCAATTCCCAGCAACCACATGGTGGCTCACAACCATCTATAGTGAGATCTGCTGCCCTCTCTTGACATGCAGGCGCACATGCAGGCAGGATACTGTATAAATAATAAATAGATTTTTAAAAAAAGAGAATTTTACTTATTTATTTATCTCTAGAGGAGAAATGGGACAGTGACTAACGCAGAAAATGACCCCAGGAAAACCCTCAGGGAATGAGCAGAGAAAAGGTAGCAAGGGTCACCCCAGACTAGGTCTGGGCTGGGGCTGACTGCCTGTTCCTGGCTGTGTGGCGTTTCTGCCACTTAGGGAAAAGGCTTTGTGCCCCTGACCCTAACAGGTGGTTACCACGCTGGACATAAACTGGCCAGGGCCTCTGGCTCTGGGTATGCCCTCATGCAGTGGCTCGGCATCTTTTGAAGACCACCGCGGCTGTGAGCACTTGGCAGAGAATGGACTGGCACGGTGGACTTTGTCAGATCCAAAGGAAGCTCCAATGCCCCAGACCCAAACAGGCAGTCCAAGCTTCCAGAGACGGACTTCCGGTGGTGAGATGGAAGCCACCATTCCTCAGTGTCAGCGTCCAGGGTTCAGCTGGCCCGCCTTCCGGGTCTTAGAACTGCGATGTCACCGCCTGTCTCTGTGGCAGCTCTCTCTCTGTTCCAGCTTCTCTCCGCTGTCTCTTTTCCCACTGTTTCCCTCTGTGTGTCCCCTTTCTTTCCCTCACTGCCCTCATGGCTTGCTTTCTGCCTCCCCCATTCTCCAGAACCTCCTCTCCCTTTCCCCAATAAACTTGATTATACCAGATCTGTTGGGTGGCATGATTTCTCAGGGGGCACAGCTTGGCATGGGCCCACCCTGGCACCCCTCACCGCCATGTCACTATGCATCAGAACACTCAGGAACTTGTGAAATCGGTTCCCACCTGCCAAAGAGTGACTTCCCTTACCTCTGGCAGAAGGGACATATGGCTACCTGTCAGCATTGTGAGGGAGCTCCTGGCTCCCTCAGAACCACAAGTGCCTGTTACCCATCCCAAAGTCCACATGGCATCCTACCCTTCTCACCTCCCCCGGCCTCCCTCCTCTCAGATGCCCTTTTGTTCTCTCTATAGCAGCAAGGTTTCCCCCGTACCCTGCTTCTCTCACTGCTCCCCCTATTGCAGCTCCTTCTACTCCTCTCGTCTGTCTCCCTGTCTCTCCATCTCTCTGTCACTGTCTGTCTCTGTCTCTCTCTCCCCAGCAGCTCTGGGCATGTCCAGTCTGCTGACCATGTTCAGGCTACTTCTGTCTTCCAGATGCCTTTGAATTCTTTGTCTTATTTCTAATATCTACCCCTCCCCCACACCATGGAGCAGTCACATTGGGAGTTTCTCTGCTACACCCCCTTGCACGCATACTTGAGGGCATCGGGACCAAGACAATGACTGCTGCTTGCCAAGGTCCTCTGCTGATGTCCTTCACGTCCTCTCCCTGACCAGCCCCTTTCGATGCCTTCCTAAGGACTCCTTTGTCTTTGTTTATGCCCGCCATGTTTACACATGTTCCTGCTAACACTCCTCGAAGCTAGCTTTCACGGAAGCTTGGCTTCCCAGGGCATGTTGGTGCGTGGCTGAGGTGATTGGTGCCTGGGAAACCTCAAGGCAGAAGAGAAAGCCCTGCGTTCTCCCCAGTAAAGCCAATAGACCAAGCCAAAGCCAGGACAGCAAGTGGGAACATTTCAAGTCCGAAGGCAAGGTGAGGGCCCAGCGTGGCACTGGCCACGTGGTTCTTGGGGTCCCATGTCTCTTTGAGCATGCCTAGTGCCTTAGTTAGGGTATCATTGTCTCCCACAGTTGCCAAGACCAAGGCAACTCTTACAAAAGAGCATTTAATTAGGGCTGGCTTACAGTTCAGAGGTTTAGTCCGTTACCATCATGGCGGGAAGCGTGGCAGTGTGCAGGCAGACATGGTGCTTGAGGAACCTTGAGTTCTACATCTTGCTCAGAAGGCAACAGCAGACTGTGTGCCACACTGAGCAGAGCTTAGGAGACCTCAGAGCCCGCCCCCACAGTGACGCACTTCCTCCAACAAGGCCACACCCACTCCAACAAAGCCACACCTCCTAATAGTGCCACCCCCACCGGCCAAGCACTCAAACTCACGAGTTTATGCGGGCCATGCCTATTCAAACCACCACACCTGGGAACGCTCATATAAGAAAAAGCTCTGGTGGGATGGTTGTGGTGCACGTCCTTAATCCCCGAACTCGGGAGGCAGAGGGTGGTGGGTCTCTGAATTCGAGGCCAGCCTGGTCTACAGAGTGAGTCCAGAACAGCCAGGGCTACACAGAGAAACCCTATCACAAAACAACCCCCCCAAATTAAAACAAACACACACACACAAAGAAAAGGCTCTGGGAACAGTCCTCAGAACTAGAAGGAATAAGGGAATAAGGAGGAGCAGACTTCCTCTGCCAGCTGTGGTCCCAAGAACAAGGGAGCAGGGAGGCAGACTCCTCCTCGGCCTCATCCCATCCTCCCCGAGACAGCCACGTCCCAGTTAGGATCCTGTCCATCGTTCTGTGCCCCTCAGCGCAGCACCGGGTCCCCTTATACCCAACAAATACTTGCCAATGAAGCACGGAGAATGCCATCTGTGTGAATGCCATCTGTCTCGTACTTATGCACCCGAAAATAAACAGTAAAGCGGTGGCATGTGTGAGGCACTGATGGCGTGAGCTCCAGTACACACGGGGAGCAAAGAAGGACCTTACCACACACCGAAATTCAGCAGCCCCTTTTTGCAGAAAAGGAAGCTGATAGGGCAGGGAAATACCTCTCGGAGTGGGCCACACAACTAGCTAGAGGCAGAGCTGGGACCAGCAGCCAGATGGAGGAGCCTTTGCAGGCCTAAGCAGAAAAGGCAGCTCTGAGCATGCTCAGTCTTTCCTGGCCAGGAGTGTGGGCAAGGAGGGAGTGGTGCGCTCGAGTAAAGGGCCGCTGTGTGTGGGGAAGGTTCTCCCCAGAGTCTGGGTTGGAGTTCTTGTTGTTCTTGAAGCATACTGCACTGACAGGCCTGCCCATAGAGGCAGAGAACCCACACGTCCTTTTCTTTTGTTGTGTTGTTGTTGGGATGCTGAGAGCCGTCCTAGCCCAGCCTGCTCTCCCTGGGAAATGCCATGCATCTTGTTTAACTTTGCTGGATGGTGAGGAATCTGGGATCCCTGCTTGGGTGTGGCTGGGAGCTCAGTCTGGTGGGAACTGGGAGATCCTGCTCAGGGCTGCTTGACCATCTCCACCCATCTGAAACCCAGGAGGCACCCAGCACAGTGCTCATGCTCAGCCCTCGGAGCGAGCTGGGGGGGGGGGCGTGCCCTGAAGTCAATCCTACCAAGAGCAAATCGGCAATTCTTTAAAACAGCAACTTTCATTACAGAAGCTACTCTGAGGAAATAATGGGACGTTTAGAAAGAACTTTTATGTTAAAAAGCTTTTGCCACAATGGCAAAAATTACAGAAGTATCACAGAGCCAACTATGGTGAATCTTTAAGGTAAAATAGCCACATTGAATCTACTGGGCATCACAGTTCTGTAGGTTAAATGTCCATTTCTGAGAATGCACAAAGCCCACAAGAACCCTCAAGGGATGGAGGGAGGTGTGGGGGACAGCGCTGACTGCATGCCGAAGGGAGCCATGCCTATGACCTTCCTCCAAACAGGCCACATGGAATGCTGTCTCCCATAGAACAGAAGGAGGTCCACTCTCTGGGGAACCCAGATGCAGGCAAGGCGGGGAGGCTGCCCGGCCCCTACCCTCTCCTGGGGACTGAGCAGCTCTGTTCTTCTGAATGCTGATTATGAGTCCATCTTGGAGGCTCTCATGCTGCCCAGCCCGAGGCCCTGGCTCTTCCCTGTTCCTCAGGGTGAGCTCCGCTTGCCAGTCTCCATGAACCACCCCTCCCTGAGGCAGCTCCCCGCCCTCTGGAGCTGAGCTGGGGTGGAGGTGGTGAGAAACTCTTTTGGGAATGCCTGGCAGACTCCTTGGCAGGGGCAAGAAGGGAGCAGGATGCAGAGTGAGGAAAAGTATATTTAATACTATGAAATAGTTGTATATTTGGATAATGAAAAAAATAGCTGTTTTCCTAGCATTGCAGGAATTTAAAGCAAGGAGCCTGTGCCTGGGGAGACAGGGTTAGAAACGAGGAGCCTTCCAGAGGCCGAGAGGCCAAAGAAACCTTCTTTTTAAAATGATTTTTCTTTATCTTTTTGTTTTATGTACAATGGTGTTCTCTGTGAGGGTGTCAGGTCCCCTGGAACTGGAGTTACAGACGGTTGTGAGCTGTCATATGGGTGCTGGGAACTGAACCTCTGGAGGAGCAGCCAGTGCTCTTACGCACTGGGCCATCTCTCCAGCCCCTCCTTTTTTTTTTTTTTTTTTTTTTTTAGGTTTTTTGTGTATGTGCATCCTGCACTCTCCATGCCCAAATTCTGTGAAGGACAGAAGATGGTGCTGGGTCCCTTGGACCTACAGTTATGAGCTGTGTGAGTGCTGGGAACCCAACCCGGGTCTTCAGTAAGAGCAGCTCGCACTCCTAACTTCTCCAGCTCATGACAGAGGGCTCTGAAGACAGACCAGCCACTCTGTAGCTGAGCAATATGGAGGGAAATTACCCAGCATCTGGAGCCTCAATGGCTTCATCCATAAAATAGGAACAATTATGCCTCCTACACAGCGACCCATGAGTGCTATGTTTTATGTGAAATGGCGTCTAGCCAAAAGCATGCCTGTGCCTTGTCAGTTCAGTCCTAGGGATACAGGAGGACTTGGGGCCATGCAGGCAGGGGCTGTAGGACTGGGGAGCTCTGGAGCTGGAGGCTGAAGAGAATTACACCCCACTTTTCCCTGCCCACAACAGATCTGGTTTATTTGTCCTGGGCTTGGGCAGGGGGAGGGGGGTGAGCAGCCGGGAGCTGTGAGGAAGAGAGGGGCTGACTTCCAGGGAGTGTGCAGGCCCAGAGGTGTGTGGAAGCCACCTCCCCCTTCTCAGAGACAGCCCCGTGCACCCAGTGTGTCTGGACTCAGTAGTCCTTCCAGGTGCTCCTTCCCATCCTCCCTGTTTGGAGCCTTGCTGGTGGGATAAACTGGTGCTCTGGGGATGTGGGGGATTGGCAGGATCAGTGTAATTTCTGGGTGGTGGGTGGGAGGGGCTCACGAGAAGGCAGCTTCCTCTGCTCAGGCTGAGCTTGCAGTGGTAATTTGAAGCTGTGTTCTCTAGACAGGAGAATAAAGGCCACACCACTCTTTATTTTGTTTTTATCGACATCCGTATGCAGTGCCAGGAGACACACAGGTCACAGGCACTAAAACGGCTCCTTCAGAGTTTGTGAGGGTCTAGAGACCCCAGCTCTCGGGCGGGCAGGCCCAGGGCAGCGCCCTCCTCTGGCTTTCCTGACTCCAGTCTGCCTGAACCCTTCTGGTTGTCTCTGGTCCCCTAACCTGACTCCCCAGTCCACCTGTCCACTCTGGCAGACTTGTCAAACCTTTGTGGCTTCCAGGCCCCAGGCCTGAGCCTGCCGAGTGATTCCTGACCTCATTCTAGAGTCAGGAAAAGTTGGAGCTGTAAGCGAGCTCAGAAGCCATAGACACAGCTCCTCGGTTGTACTGGGAAGGAAATGGAGGCTTCTAACGGCAGCATCAGGGTCAGGCAGGGCCAGCACTGGCTCTACTGCCGCCTCCCTGGCAAGACCACAGGGCAAGCAGGACCTCTCTGGAAGATTTTCTCGGAAGGCCCCATCAGTAAGACGGGCATCCTGGGGCTGCAGTTAAGAGCCCTGGCTGTTCTTCCAGAAGACGGGCTCAGTCCCCAACACCCACAGGGTAATCATGTGGAACTCCGGCTCCAGGGGATCTGACGCCCTCTTCTGGCCTCCTTGAGCACTGCATGCAGGGCGTGCACAAACATGCACCCATACACATAAGGTAAATCTTTTAAAAATGCAGCCCCTCCTCAGTTCATATTCCTGTGTGCCACCCCCTTCCCAGCTGTCCTAGCATAGGGGAAATGCCAGCATCAATGACTTCCACGCAGATGTGACCAAAGCACAGCACTCAGGCCTCAGAGGGTCTCTGGGGCCTAGAAAACCGCTCGGGACACAGGGTGCTGGGGCAGTGAACCTGAAACGTGACTGTGCTTTGGGCCTAGACAGGCCCCGGCATGCGTCCTCACTCTCTCACCTGCTGCAATGAGCAGCCAAACCGCTGAACTTTTAACCTCAGTCTCCACGTCTGAGAATCAGTGAGCTGTTGCAGGGGCCACCCTGACCACAAGAAGGTGGCCCAGCATCCTGCATGCGTGGACGCTCACAGAATGGTGCATTCCACAGGAGAGAGGCAACAGGTCCCCGGCCACGCCCTCACCACCTCCTAGGACCGAGCCCACCTGCGTGTTACCAGGGCCAGAGGGGCGGTCAGTGATGGGGTCACGCCGCCTTGCAGGCTGCAGCTGCTTCATGCGGACTCCCTATTGGCTCACCGCCCCCAACAGAAAGAACCCACAGGCAGAACGTGCCGGAACCCTCGCAGAAAAGGCTCCTGTGCTCGGATCAGGGCACCCCTGTGCTGACGGCCCCTAAGCCAAGGCCACCACCACACGGGTGACAGCCTGGTATGGAGCTGGTTGGTATAGCACATTTGTGGTGGGTGGCAGAGGTGACGGCGGCAGCAGGGGCTGGCTTAGTGGTGGGCATGAGGGAGAGCAGCCGTCACTGGGGCTTCCACGATCACAAGGGGACGTGATCCAGCCCAGAGCCCTTGTAGAGGAGACTGGAAAGCACAAAGGCGGGCAGGCCCAGGGCAGCGCCCTCCTCTGGCTTTCTCATGCAACCTGGGTCTCACGTAATCCAAAGGCCCAGCCGAGAGCACTGAGAGCACCGCAGACTTGAAGCTCTGAGGCACGCACCCACCTGCTCTGCCTCAGAGGCAGACAGCCTCATCCCACTCTTCCCAGCATCCATCCGCTCCCTCCTCTCGGCTCAGACATCTGTTCCTACCCACTCTCCCTCCCCACCCTCCCATCTCCCAGGCTGCTCCCAGGAAATGCTGTCTGTCTGCAGCACCCTCTTTATCCCTGTCCTCCCTGGCCATCCTTCCACACCTACGGCACCCTGGGCCCTCACGCTGGCACTGTCAGTACCAAGGCACTGGCTGCATTCTTGAACAGCTCTGGCTCTGTGCCGGTGGGTGTGGTCAATGCGTGACGTTTGCTCGTATGCAAATACCACGTTGGATGCCATCAATAATGTGAGTGGGTGGCTGAGGTGCCGTGCTTGCTGTGCAAAACGGTGTGTTTGGACTCCCAGCATCCCGTGAAAAGCTGGGTGTGCGGTGGTCCCCCCGTGATCCTGGGAGGCAGAGGAGGAAGCTCCAGGGGCTGCTGGGCAGCCAGGCGAGCCAGTCTGTGAGCTCCAACTCAAGTGAGAGAGCCCGTCTTGGAAAGCAAACTGGAGAGGGACGGGGAAGTCACCCCATACTGACCTCCGGCCTCTTTATATGCACACGTGGGCACACGCACACACGGATGACACACATAAATGATTTTAATAAGTGTAATGACTCACTGGCAGTCCTGGAGGCTGAACCCCGACTTCCATGCATGCCAGGCGAGGACGCGACTGAATTACTTCTCCAGACCAGTGATTATTAATCTTGAAAGAACACAAATCTTTAAAAAGATGTTTCTTTTTGTCTTTTCTCTGCACCAATGTACATGCATGTCTGGCCCCTGTGGAGGCCAGAGGGGTGCATCAGAAACCGGAGCTACAGATGGCCATGAGCTGCCACATGGGTGCTGGGAACTAAACTAGAGGCCTCTGCAAGAACAGCAAGTGCTCTTAACCGCTGAGCTGTCTCCCCTGCCTCCAAGAAAACAATTCTTTTTATTTTTAGGGTTTATTTATTATGTATGCAGTGTTCTGCCTGCATGTACACCTGCAGGCCAGAAGAAGGCACCAGATCTCACCATAGATGGTTGTGAGCCACCAGGTGGTTGCTGGGAATTGAACTCAGGACCTTTGGAAGAGCAGCCAGTACTCTTAACCTCTGAGCATTCTTTCCAGCCCAGAAAACAATTCTTTAGAGACAAAAATGTCTAGAGGTTGCGGAAATGGCTCAGTGGGTAAGAATGCTTGCTGTAAAAGTCAGAAGTCCTGAGTTCAAATCCCCAGCTCCCATGGAAGAAACCAGAAACATGCCTATAACCCCAGCCTTGGGGTGGAGGCAGAGTCACGATCCCAGGCACTCACTGGCCTGCCAGACTAGACAAAGTGATTAGCTCCGGTGAGAAATCCTGCCTCAAAAAGGAAGGTGCAGTGTGAGAGGAAAACACGGCCTCACCCTCTGGCCTCTGCACACTCGCATGGGCACATGCTATACAGACAAGGGCCTGTGTGCACAGTCAGCTTCCCAGGAGACAACCTTGCCTGAGAGCATTTTCCTCATGTGAGTGACGCTGGACCCCGTCGCTCCTCCTTCCCGTCCCCAGGTCCAGGTGCTCCTTCCATCTAGCCCGCTGTTTCCCTGTGTCCCCAACCGCTTCATCCCTGTCACCTCTCTCTACACAGTCCCAGCTACGGCAAGGCTTCACCACTACACTGTGAGTCGTTCTCTAAACATCAAAATATCCCAGAGCGTCTGCCTCCGCTGCAGGCATCCTGGCCAGCATTTACGGCCTCCCTTTGTCTCCTATGCTAGATGGCTTCTGACCCAGAACGCTGAGCGGCAGCCGCATCTGTTAGCACTGTGTGAGCCCTCCCACCTCTGGGCTCAGGCTTCTTTGGCTTCCCTGGTGCTTCCCTGGCTCTGAAAAGATCCTTGCTGCCGCAGGAGTCACTGGCTTCAAGGATGCCAACTGCAGGTCCTCTGACAACTATCATATCTCCTTGTACAGGTCTGCAGCCCCTCGCTGCAAACCTGAGCTGGAGGAGGAGAGTGGTCCAGCTGCCAGGACTCTCTGAGTGACTTCCCCATTCCCCTCAGCAGCTCCTTTTAAAAATGTGCTTTGGGCATCCCTATTTCTCCAGAGGCCTCTAACAGACCACGCTCTTCTTTCTGAGGTCTGACCACCACAGGCCCAGTGACGCCAGAGGGGAGCGAGGCAGGTGACAGCTCATGTCACAGCCTGGCTGCCCACGACTCTCCTGTCCTGCTGCCACGATGCCTGGTCACTGTTGTGTTCCCTGGCCTCTGAACCCTGCACCCCAGTGCCTGTTTTCCTGGGAAAGGCTTGCCAGATAGCTAGAAACAGCCACTGAGCCTTAGGGGAAAGTTGCACGTACCGAGTTTGTAACAAATGCTTTCAGGCATATGTTTCATTATTTGAATTTGTTGGGTTATTCCAGAATAAGAAATTGAGTTGTTTGATTTCTTGACTCCTGTTATTTATAGGCAACATAGCTGGTGTGTTCTCTGCCCACGTTTCTCTGTGGTGTTTTGTTTTCCAGGATGGCCATTTTGCGTTCTTTATGTCTGTTTTAGACACGGACCCAGAGTTAGGCCCGGCCCTACTTTGCTTTTTTTTCTGTGATAAAGACTGTGACTAAAAGTAGCTCGAGTAGCTCGAGGAGGAGAGGCTTTGCCAGCACATCACATCATAACCTGTCAGGGAGGAAGTCAGGGCGGGACTCACGGAAGGAAGCAGGAGGCAGGAACTGAGGCAGAGGCCACGGAGGAGCGCTGTTCGCTGGCCTGCTCCTTTTCAGCCAGCTTTCTTATACACCCCAGAACCACTTACAACATCAGTCATTAACCAAGAAAATGCACTATGGTATTTTTGTGATTTTTTTTCATTTTGCTTTGTTTTTGCTTTTTCTTCTTCTTCTTCTTCTTCTTCTTCTTCTTCTTCTTCTTCTTCTT
>NW_026596085.1:639693-658417 GCF_907164565.1 Psammomys obesus
TTCTTCTTCTTCTTCTTCTTCTTCTTCTTCTTCTTCTTCTTCTTCTTCTTCTTCTTCTTCTTCTTCTTATTGGTCTTTAGTTTCTTTTGATTTTTTGTTGTTGTTGTTTTTGTAGGGTTTTTGTGTGTGTGTATTTCTTGGGATTTTTTGTTTATTTGTTTGGATGTGTAGGGAGTGTGAAGAACCTGGGAGAGGTGGAGAAGGGGAAGCATGATCAAAATATATTTTATGAAAAGATTTTTTAAATAAAAAAATGGATTTAAAAAGAAAGAAAATGCCCTTCAGGCAATCAGATGGAGGCATTTTTTCAACTTAAATTTCTCTTTCCAGGTAACTCTGGCCTGTGTCAGATTGAAACAAACAAACAAAAAGCCCACAAAAGACAGGACAGGAGTCTTCTGTAGTCAGAGAGAGTGGACGCTGAGAGCAACAGGCTCCTGCCTCGGTGCTGTACTCAGAAATGCATGGAGCTATGCATGAAGCGACGCATGGAGCGGTGCATGGAGCGGTGGATGGAGCTGTGCATGGAGAGATGCAGGGAGTGATGCATGGAGCGACGCATGGAGCTGTGCATGGAGCCGTGCATGGAGCGGTGCATGGAGCTGTGCATGGAGCCGTGCATGGAGCGGTGCATGGAGCTGTGCATGGAGAGATGCATGGAGCGATGCATGGAGCGGTGCATGAAGCTGTGCATGGAGAGATGCAGGGAGCTGTGCATGGAGTGGTGCATGGAGCTGTGCATGGAGCTGTGCATGGAGTGATGCATGGAGCGGTGTATGGAGCTGTGCATGGAGAGATGCATGGAGCGATGCATGGAGCACCCTTGTGGCACCACTTTTTCACCTGCAGCACCCGCATGTGTTGCAGACACTGGGTGGGAACGGCTCTGCCGAACACAGAGCAGCAGTTAAGTGGCCCAGTGCTGCACAGTGGGACAGAGGAAGTCTCAGGTGACAACCACGACAGGACTGCTGGAGCCAGGCAGGGAGGCTGGAATAAGAACGGTGGCTCCCCCTGGATCGTGTCTGAATGCTCAGTCATCAGGAGTGGCGCTACTTGAAAGGGACTAGGAGGCATGGCCTTGGAGGAAGCGCGTCACTGGGAGTGGGCTTTGAGGTTTTAGAAGCCCAAGCCAGGCCCGGCGTCTCTCTTTTCCTGCTGCCTGTGTCTACATATGTAGAACCCACCGCTCCATCTCCAGCACCATGTCTGCCTGCACACCACGATGCTTCCTGCCATGCAGATAATGGACTAATCTTCTGAAACTGTAAGCCAACCGCAATTAAATGCTCTCCTTTATAAGTGCTGCCTTGGTCCTGGTGTCTCTCCATAGCAATAGAACTGTGACTAAGATACCCCCAAACTAATGCTACAATCTCACAGCTCAGTGTTACAGAAAAAGCAATGTGACCGGGCCATCAGATGTGGCATTTCTGTCTTTTCCATTATGGTTTCTTAGCTGAGGGACAGGCTTTGGGGGCTCTGGTAATGATAGGCTATGGCCACTAACCTGCAGGTTCACGGGAAACCTACTCGCTGGTGTGCCATCTGTGTACCAAAGGTCAGGAGAAGGCAAAGTGTTGGGCAAACCTGAGAATGAGTGTGCCCCACCCCCACGCGACCCGAGACAACTAGACCCCGAAGGTGGACAGCACGTGAACCCCAAGAGGCCTGAGCAAGCTCTCCTTCTTCCTGGAGTAACACAAACCACTTAGCAACCAATTATGGTGGCCTCAACCCCTTCTGCCTGGGACACACTCCGGGGCAGGCAGGGCCTATCCAGCATGCAACTACGATGCTGTGGGGCAGGAAGATGGGAGAAGAGAAGACACACTGAGCTTGAGAGGGGGTGGGGAACACAGGAAGGAGCTAGGCTTGCACATCTGTGTAGTGGTCTTTTTAAAACAAAACTCTGCTTGGGGTGTTTAGGCCTCTACCTCCCTTCCACCAACCCCCCAACCTTAAGTAAGAGAGAGAAAAGGTTAGTGGGGAGAGGGGGCCTGGACCCCTTTGCTTCTCCCCGCTAGTTAGAGTCAAGTGGTTCTTTTGGGCTCTATGCCAATCTCCATCAACCGCAGACACAGCCGGCAGGCTCCTCCATGCTGCTGCACCCCAAAACGGTTCTCTACAAACTGTCTGCTCCAGACCACACCGTCTCTGCTCTCTCCAAACTGCTCCACACCACACGTCAACATCAACACACTTGAAAAGCCACTGAGATTCCCCTCCGCCCTGCCCCCGCCTCTGCCACTGACTGTAAAGTAGTATGGTCTCTCTCATTTTAAAGGTGCAGAAACAGGCCCAGCTGGGTCAACGGGTTGTAGAAACAGAGCTGGGACTTGAACTCAGGCAGACCTCTCTCAGGGCCTCTGCAGCCAGTCCCAGCCCCCAACAGGGAGGGCCAGCACCTCCCTCCATCAGAAACACTAGACCATGAGGGCAGTGCACATGGCATTTTTGGCGGGCGAGTGGGCAGAGCATCATCCTTGCAAACCTGTGCCTGTGTAACCCTACAATTAAACCCGACCGAGTGGAACCTGTACATTTGTCTCCCAGCTGGAAGCGGGGGAACAGCCTTTGGCCATGACTAAGGTGACCCGACACAGCACTTCTGTCTTCTGGCCTCCTGAGGGAAACTGACCATCACAGCCCTTCATAGTCATTTGATTTTCAAGTTAATTTTTTATTTTGTGTGTGTGGGTGTTTCACCTGTGTGGATGTCTGTGCATCGCTGGTGAGCCTGGTGCCTGCGGAGGCCAGAGGTGGACTTCAGACCCCGAGTCTGTGGCTACGCGTGGCTGTGAGCTGCCACGAGGTTCCTGGAAGAGCAGCCTCCGCCCCTAATGTTGAGGCATCTCTCCAGCCCCACCGATATGTTCTTTCCTGCTTCACACACCCCCCTTTCTCCCTGACCCATGAGCTGTCAGGGCCCAGTACTACTGCGGCCTACTGAGGAACAGCAAGCCAGGATGGTGGCACTATTGGGCTGGGGAAGCATTTTGGAAGTGCAGAGACAGTGAGGCTGGGAGCTGTGGGGGTGGAAGCTGGGAGAAGGTAGAGGTGGCGAGGCTGGGAGAGCCTGGGCAAGAGCTCAAATGCAGGGAACATTCTAGAACCGGGGGCAGGCTAGCTGGAGGGGCCGCCTGGCAGCCGGCGCAGAGCCTCGGCAGAGGGGAGGCAGCCTGTGCACGCTCCAGGGCTTGTCTGTGTGAGTGAAGCTTCATGTGGGGCCTGGTGGGGTGGCCATCTCCTCAGGCAGAGAAGACCTGACCTGCAGCTCTCTCCAGTGGCTCCGGCTCTGCAGGAGGCTCCACAGTCCAGACTACTGGGCCCACTAGCTCATGCTTTACTACAGAGCTCTGATTCTGGACAGGGATTAGGGCAGCAGCATGACAGGGGAAGCAAGTTCTAGTTCCAAAGGGTAAAATCTAACAGGGCCAAGCCACACAAGTCCACCCATCCTTCTTTTCCATCTGAAGAGATGGGTGTGTGGTCCAGTTCTGACTGTGGTATGGGGCTGCTTCTGGGATTTCCCCCACTATTTAAATGAGAGACAGAGAGGATGAGAAAGAGAGAAGGAAAGAGGGGAGGTTGCTGTCTCTGCTGCATGTCAAAGCTGTCTTGGCTAAAGTAACTCCTCCAGAGTTTTGGGAGCCATCTTGTAACAGTGAGGCTAAAAGGAAAGAGGGAGAGAAAGAAGTAAGGAAGGAGGAGGGAGGTAAGGAAGGAAGGAAAGAGGGAAGGAAGGAGGGAAGGAAGGAAAGAAGGAAAGAAGAAAGGAAGGAAGGAAGGAAGGAAGGAAGAAAGGAAGGAAGGAAAGAAGAAAGGAAGGAAGGAAAAGCAGGAAGGGAAGAAAGGAAGGAAGGAAGGAAGGAAGGTAGGAAGGAAGGAAGGAAGGAAAGAGGGAAGGAGGGAAGGCAGGAGGGAAGGCAGGAAGGAAGGATGGAAGGAAGGAGGGAAGGCGGGAAGGGAAGAGGGAAGGAGGGAAGGCAGGAGGGAAGGCAGGAAGGAAGGAGGGAAGGAAGGAGGGAAGGCGGGAAGGGAAGAGGGAAGGCGGGAAGGCAGGAGCTCCCTGATGAGGCATGCATACACTGCTGAGAGGTTGGAGGAACAGCCAAAAGGCAGAAAGGGGTCTGGGAGCTAGTGCGTCCCCAGCCTATGGACCACAGGTCCAGCATGGCTGACTCTCACTGGTCTCACAGCGCCTCCTGGAGAAGCCTTTCTCATCATCATCCAGTCAGACATCTTGCCTCACTCCCCACATTCCCTCATTCACCCTTTCACTAGCTGTCCTTACTCACTGCCTCCACCTTCCCCTTGTCCCTAACCCTGGAATCGTGGCCTTTGAGAGTTAATCACATGTGCCTGCACTCTCCCAGAACCAACTTTCAAGGGCCAGATTCTAAAAGCTGTACTTTGAGGCACTGAGTGTTTAGGTGTTGGCAAAGGATCTCCACAGCTCAGGGGTGTGGTCAAAATGTCCCTTTTCCCTTTCCTGCTGACCGAAAGAAAAAGGGCCCTGTGGCCTGTCCTGTGGCCTGTCCTGTGGCCTGTCCCATGGCTCCGCTGTGAGGACTGTGCTCTGTACTGTACCAGGAGGACTGTACCGGGCGCGACAAAGCCTTCTGCGAGGGGTCCTTGGCAGACCCCACCCCCTTTGTTTCGCCCGTTTCGGTGACTCTTCTCCACACAGTCTGACCCCAGGCTGGAGAAACAGCACAGAAGCAGACAGTTTATACAGACTTTATTTGTCCCCAAAGAGGTAAGCGCACACAAGTGTGGGCAGGCAGAGGGCTAAGAGATACACTGCCACAGTTACCTGCCGGGTCACAGACAGACCAGAAGAGGGCCTGGGTTCTGCCATCCACTGCTGTGGGCCAATCACAATGACACATTTTATTCCCACTTCTATTTAGGCATGGAGTGTAGACAGGATACATTTCTTGCACTAAAAATATAGACTTTGGAATCTCTAAAACAAAAATATCTGTCTCTACATGAGACCTACCAGAGAGAAGAACATAGAAAATGAGGGAAAGCGCCAGCCCTCAAGCTGCCCCTTCCGTGGGAAGGTCTGCTCTGCTGTCCACGCAAGACCACCAGCTGCTTCTAACCAATCGACAGAGACCAGAGACGGGAGGCTTGTCCTCTTGGAGGAGTGGACAGGCACAGGAACGATTTTGGCTTCTTCCACAAAAGGAGTAATTGTACATTCGGGTTGGCAGGTCCAGTGCCAACACTGTTTCACAAGTGAAACCCTGCATGTTGAAGCTGCCTGTGAGTCTGCTGACGGATGCCCAGGCCAGCCGACCGCCGCCCGCTGCTGCTGCTGCTGCTGCTGGGCTTTGGAAAGGGCTGCGGGTGGGAGGGAGGGGCTTCTTTCTCTCTCTCAGGAAACACCAGCTGGGAAAAGCCGCTCCGTGCTGAAAGTGGGTTAGATAGGGGGGGGGGGGGGGGGAGGGGTGCTATTCCTCTTCTCTTCAGAAGGACCAGAAGCTGTTCTATTCCTATGGAGCACAGGACCTCCTAAGGAGGTCTGCCGGTAGAGGACTCACTCCTGAACGCCACTGGAAAGACTCCACTCCTCTTGCACACGACCACAGCGATAAGTGACTTCACACCTCCCTTGCTTGTAAAAATTATCCTCCCTTCTGGCCACACACACACATGGTAACGTCAGAAAAAAAGGTAACTGAGTCAGACATCCATTCTCTATAATTAATGCCAGGTGGGGGTGCCTGCTTGGGACCCCAGCACTTGGAAGACGGGAGAACTGCTGCAAGCTCAAGGACCAGCCTGATCTGCACAGTGAGACCCTGTCCCACAGAGCAAGAGAGTTGGAGAATCACTTATAGCTCTAGCAGAAAATTGGCTTCTGTTTGGCTTTTGGGTGAGTTTTCCTGTTTGCAGTGAACGCAGCTCAATACGGATGAACACGGGAGCTTAAGGATGCTTAGCTCCTCTTCAGCTTGTCCCGTCAGAACATCGCCATCTGGCCCCTTTTCTGAGAGCACCAGAGCAGCTGAACCCTCGGTACTCACATCAGCTGCGGGCGTCGTTACGGTTCTCTCCTGAGGGGAGCTTAACCAGTGAGGGGAAGAGCTGAAGCAGAGGCAGGAAAGGTGCTGGAAACGCTGAGGCAGGACAGGCAGGAGCATGGCTGAGGCCTCAGCCAGCCAGCCAGGGCTGGCTCAAGGGTTTCTAACAAAAGTAAGTTGGACAGCGGAGAACACAGCGCAGGGCCTGGGAGCGTCTGCCGGAAACCTGATGAGTATGAGAGAAATGGGGACAAACTGGCCGACCCCACAGCTTAAGGCCCGGGGAGCTGGGGAGGCGGCTCAACAGTGAAGAAGTTCAAGTCCTGGCACCCACACGGAGGCTCCCAGCCACCCAGCTGCAGTTCAGGGGCTCCAGTCCCTCCTGACCTCTTCAGGGGCTGGGGACACACGGTGCAAAGACACACAGGCAGGCAAAACGCACACACGGAGACAAGTGAGTTAAAGTAAAATCAAAAGTCCTAGGAGCAGGTACTGCTGCTTTTGCAAACCATCTTCAGAGATGACGGTGAAGTGGCAGGAAGACAGTGTCCACGAAGCTCATTAAAAACTAAAGAGACCACAAACCCAGGAGAGCCAGGACCGAGCCAGCTCCTGAGCTTCAGAACACAACGCTGCCACCACTAGACAGGGTACAAGGGGAATTGCTGCTTCCCTGACCAACAAGGACGTCTGGATTGCTGAGCAGGTGGATGATAAGGGGAATTAGCAGCTATCCTTTTTTGGATGAGCATAGAGCACAGACTCTCTAGAGCGAAGACAGAAAGAAACCCAAACCTTGGGGCAGGCTGGTGACTTAGTGGACACCAGATTTTTATCCAACATTTGTGAGTAATTTAATAGTTTGCTCCACCACCAACCATGAGAAATCACGACTATTCACATTGTCCTTTGGAGAGATGATGGTTCACTTTCCCTCATCATGAAGGCAGGGTTTCAGGATCGAGGAGACTCAGGAAAGGGCTGTGAGTGGGACAACCCCAAGCCTCCTGACAAAGCTTTCCAAGTTACACGTATGTTACGCAACCAAACACATCTGGCAATTGTACAGTACCTCTCTGTAGGTCTCTGCCTTTCTCTAGACAAGCCTTCCCTGACAGACACTAGGAAGCGGCCCTGCCACTTAGGAATCCTCCATCTTTTCCCTTAGAGCCGAGGCTTCACCCACCAAACATGTTCTTGGAGCGCAGCCCCCTCCCCCACTACTGTGCTCACATCAGCAGCTGACATCCCTGGCACGTCCCTGGCACGTCAGGACAACACCGGCAACACTCAAGATGTCTGAAAGCTGCCCTTGTCGTAGAAGAGGCGACTGCTTCTCCGCTTCCCGCCGCTGTGGGCATGAAGCCCACAGCTGCACTGCTCAGAGCTGGGGCGGGCAGGCCTCCACCCTCTGGCCCTGCGCACTCGGGAAGAGCCATTTTTCTCAGCGACGAGTCACCAGCTTCCTTGCACGACAGCTGTTACACGCCTTTCAGGAGTACTGAGGCCAGGCCGGGGGTGAAGCAGTCACTGATTCTTCTACACAAAAGGTGGCAGGAAGGTACAGGAGGAACAAGATGGGGCAAGAAAAGAGTGTATTCCCGGAGGATGAAAGCAATGAGAAGGATGAAGTTCAAGAAGGATTCTGGAGGGGCCGGAAGTTATCAAAACAAACAAACAAGAACAACAAAAACCCTCTGCCTCTAAACCACTCCAGGGTGGGCAAGGGGCTTCGATGATTAGATCCATCCTCAGTGTTGTGCCCTGGAGCCTTGGTTCTTGGAGACTTTGGTGCCCACTAATTTCTAAGAAACATGCCTGCTCCAGATGGCTACCTGAGAGCAGGCCAGAGCTGCTGCTGAGATGGAGCTCTCTCGTGAGAAGAGCTCAAACCAGGAGCAACGCCCATGTTTCAGAGACGCTCAGTTTAGGCTCTGAAGGCAGGGTGGCGTTCCCCCAACGGGCACCGAGCAGCGGTGCCCACCACTGCCTCATAACAGACGCCCGTTCTGGGGGGCTTGTGTCTGTCCTGTACAATTGTCCAACATCTTGAAAATCATCTGTGCATCAAAACGTGGTGCTAACGGGTCGGGGGCGAGGGGCCTGCAGCGCAGGTCCCTTCAACCCCAGATGCCTCGGGGGTGCTCACACTGAGGGAAGCCGACGGCGACAGAAGACGCAGCGCTTCCTCACCTGGGGAAAGAAAGTACTCGGTGTGTGTGGTCTCGGCACAACCTGTCCCAGCTGGGGAGCTGGCGTGACAGCTCGCCAGGCACATTCTGTGCACAAAGGGAGCGGAGGTCTGCTAAGAGCCGGGGTCCGAGCCCTTGGTGACGGTTCTGGAGCAGAGCAGAAAATCACACACATACTTTTAAACTAAGCAGCCAAACCCACTCCACCACCTACAGGCCCTTTCTCACTGTGGCCTTCACATCAGAGCCCCAGAACTCGTGTCAAGCGAAAGGAACCCATGATGAGGAAGCCACGCAGCCGAGGGCAGTTTTGGTCCCTGGTGGTGATGAAGGTGTTCACTAAGGCAGCTAAAGAGATGTCCGTGAGCACTTGGGTCTGTCCAGAGTGGAGGAACAGCCCAGCCGTGAGATGGCAGCAGGGCGGCGGCAACAGCAGCCCAGGTCCACTTCTCCCCTCGAACAACTGTTGCTGAATCAGCCAGAGAGCTGCACAGCAGGCCTGGTCACAAAGCTTCGCGCCTGGTAGTCTCTCCTGGCAGCTAAGCCAATCCTTTCCATAGCATTTAGGCTCCTCTTTCTCTGCTCCCAAGGAACCCAGGAGAAGACGCTCATCCTCCACTGTCGCTGGCTTGCCCTGGGCCTTTCCGTCCATCAGCTGAACTCTCGCTCCCGCACACAGCCTGCACTTCCAAGGGTCTCGGGACGCGGTGCTGACTGCTTCCGAGAGAGACACGGATGGCACCAGGCTGAGACACCTGGCAGCTGCTGTGGCGGCCACTGCGACACCCAGATGGCTGAGCTCGGGTAGCAGACGTGCTGTGTGTCGGTCTGTCCACCATCCTCTTCCCAAGCAGAATATGGCGCCGAGGCCCAGGCAGCTCAGGAGCCTGCAGCTAACAACAGGCCCCGAGCCATCCCTTCTCCTGCTTCTCTGCCATCATCCTGCGCCATCGTTCAGGAAGAGGGAATGATGATGGAATCCTCAGTGACAGAATGGACCCCCATGGCTTACCAGGCCAGCAGAGAGCATCAGAGAAAATGTCTGACAAATGGGAAGCTGGCTCCTTAATGGTGGCAGTTCTGAAGAGAAAGGAGAAAGGAAGCAACAGGCAGAGGTCCGGTGGGGAGCCCGCTGGGCTTGGCTGCTGGTACGTGGATAGCGGACGTCCTCCAAGATGCACAGCGAGAGTGACCAGATGCTTCTGTGCGGCATGGCTTTGAGATGACCAAGACAGGTCCAGACTGAGCCCGGCTTCTTCCCGGACAGTCACCATCTCTTGAAAACCAGAACTTCTCTGAGGCACCTCACGGCCCACATCTTCCACCCCACAGAGACTCAGTTGAAGAGGCTGCACGACATTGTCACAGTGAGACACAGGGCGCAGGGCTCGCCTGCCCTCACAACGCTCTGGAGACGCCGCCTCAGCCCGCTGGCTGCACTGAAGTTCACTGACAAGCAGACTAGTTCTCAGCTAAAAATAACTACACGTGTTACACACTTGCGCAGCTGCCTGCATTCTCCCTGAGAGCAGCAGCGTGGTCAGCGCGGTCAGCACACATCATTTTGACCCATGCGGTGAGGAAGCCACCGCACACCCGAGGCGGGGGCTCCACCAAGCTCTGAGGTTGCTCCGCACCAGCCTCACTGAGCCTCATCCTGCCACTGAGCCGAAAGCCAGATGTGGCGGCACCACCTTATGTGTGGAGATAGGAGCGGGACCTGCTTTCCTGGGTCTGGCCAGCTTGTTTTCTTGATTTTTGCCTTCATTTACCTGATGTAAGTGATGTCTGGGCTAAAACCAGCAACTGATCCACTACGGTTCCTGAATTCAGGTAAAGACGCCTCTGGTTTTCTTTAACAATCTGATCAAAGCTCATCTACGCTATTAGTAAATTACACAGGGAAATCTCAAACTGTTGTTTAACAAAATTCTCATTTCAGAACCTAAGTAGGTTAAAGCCTGGGCCAATACTACACCATATTTATCAGGGTTAACAATACTGATCCACGAGTTTAGCAGCTCTCCAGTCTGTGTGGCGGCCGTAACCAGAGACAACCTTCAGATTCTGAAGTGAGAAACGTTCTCCAAGTGGGATTAAAGGAATTAAACAGAAAAGGCAAGTTTATATCCCAAAGTAATGAGAGCCCACCCCTGGGGCCGGGCACAGGGATAGCTCAGAGCAAATACTTGGAAACTTTTCCTTTTTATTTGTCTCACTGAAAGGTTAGCAACAGTTCTGTTATTTACCAGACAGATTCAAGCCTACAAAAGTAACAGACATTTTACTTTCAACATTATTGCCATTTTTAAAAGACAGTAGTAAATAAAAATGGGAAGTTAGAGTTCTCTTTACCTTTTTTCCTTTGTATTTCCAGAATTTATACTGAGAGCCTTCCAGACCGTGGTTTTGGGCATTTCGTCTGATATATTAATTTCAGAAGGGTCACACCTGAAATCAAAGCTTAGGCAGTGAATACCAAACACATAAGTGAAGGGCACAGCCCTGGTTGCTGCGACCCCCTCTCACCAGAATGGAGAGCAGCTTGAGGACAGAGCCTGCCATTGTGTGTGCAGCCAGGGCAGGCCTGGCCTGAGAGGTGAGGTGGCCTGTGAGCAAGCTGGCCCAGGTGGGTGGCCAGTGCTTGGCAAGAGCTTACGAGGATGCTGCTGTGAGGCAGGCACTCTTGTTCACTCTCACTTACACAACCAAATCTCCTCCATTTATAGTTTACAAAAGACTTCCATGCTCTTTTGCTTAACAATCATAGCAAAGGAGATTGATGGCAATGCTCATTTTGAAGGTGTAAAACCCAAAAGTTCTCAGGGCTGAGCGAGCACCCACCAAAAGTCAAACCACAGCAAAGAGTCAAGACCCCAAACACAGTCATTGGTCCTCGGAAACCTCTGAAGCCATCTATGGGCCAGATGCTTTCCTGCAATACGGAGAGACAAGACAGCATCCTCTGGGAAAGGAGCCCTGATCCTGCTTCTCTGCCAGTGACATCGAAGCTTCCCGAACAGTGACAGACTCCTTCTTAGGGAGCACAGAGATTTCCTCATCTGTGCACATATGAGCCACATCCAGCGTCATGACTCATCTGCCAGCCTTCCTGCTTTCTCTAGCCCTCCTCACCTCTAGGTCTTTCCAGCCTTCGTGTGCTGCTTCCTGATGGAGGTCAGGCGTGAGCCCACACACAAGGACTCAGGAATGTGCGCTCCATGGTAGAGAAAGTAGCTAAGGCACCAGCACAAGGCTCGTCTGGGCCTCCAGATCAGCAGCCCCTCAGCTCCCTGAACTGAAAATGCTGTAACCCACAGGGGTGTGCACTGCCTCTCCCGCCCCCAGAGGGGGCACTCGTGAGCACTCGTGCCCACCAGGCCAAGAAAACCCTGGAAAAGATCATACCCTCTTGACCTTACGAAAGTGGAAAAGGACAGCACGGGGCTGAGAGGTAGGACGATCCTCCTGACCTTGTAGTACTGACCCTCACTCGTGGGGGTCAGGATGGGGGGGCACAAGCAAACCCTGCCCTACACTCAGACATGGGACAGGGCACTGGGGACACTGGCTCCCGGCCTCACAGAGCCGGGCACAGACAGGCGTCCACTACAGTGGAATGGAAAGCTGTCCCCACGGGGCAGGGCCAACAGATGGCCCTCAGGGCAGAGGGTCACAGTGACCCTGGCAGTGAGCTCTTTGGGACTAGGGGGTGTTACCTGAGGCTGCTGCTCTTCCCAGGGCTACTAAGCAACTTCCTGCTTTCTAGGGGGAACTTATCACCCGCGATGTCCAGCATCTTCTCAGCCTCCTGGAAGGAAAGGGGACATCATTATTGCCCACTCCTAAGGAAGCTCTGGCCCCCAGACTCCAGAAGGCCTGGGTCCAGAAACGGGTCTTGGCTCAGCTCAAGCTGGACTGAACAAGGACTGCTGAAAGCCCAGAGCCACCAGCATCCCTCCCAGGAACCGGCGAAACGGGCGCCTGCCTGCCAGAGAGGACCTCTGCCAGTGGGTATCCCTGAGGTTGCTGCTCCCGGCTGCCATTCACAGGTGCCTCGCTCTGTGACAGCAAGGCTTCCCTGCTTCCGCCCTGCTCGCTTCCCTCGCAGATGGCCCTGGCTATGCCCAGGGTGCCTCCTTTTCCTCTCAGAGGCCTCTGCATGTCCCAGCTCTCTTACCTACAACAGAACTTTCCCTTAACCACAGAGAAGCCATTTTGGTGGTTTCTTTACTGCCCTGTAGCTCACAATAATATCTTGGACCAAGTAAATTGAGTCTCTCCCAGCCCATTTTCTACCACCACAGACACCTGTATGGTTTTCACTCATACTCACTCACTCAAACACACACCCAGGTCCTTCCACAGGTTTGACTCCTCAAAGAGGGAGGCAACCAACATTAGTGCAAAACAGCCCTGAAACAGTGGTAACCTAGTGTGAGGAAGCCTGAGAGAACCAGGGATCTAGGACAGAAGAGCACGTCAGCAGTGCCAAAGACGACAAACAGCAAGGGCCACCTGACGAGAAAAACGCCCTGTGGCCAAAGACCCAGTTTCCTCTCAGAAAGTAAAAGGACTACAAGAGGAAATCAGCCAATTCTGAGGTGCGGCCTTTTGTTATACTGATTCAGATGAACAGGCTGTTAAAATAGTAACAACTACACGGGAAGGTTGCATGCGGCACAAGTGTGAGGCGCTCAGGTAGGAGTACCAGGATCCAGAGGAAAGCCAAGCATGGCGCATTCCTGTGATCCCGGGCTCGGGAGGCAAAGGCAGCAGGCTCCCTGGAGCTTGCTGCACGCTGAGCTAGGCCAAGCAGTGAGCTTCAGGCGTCAACCTCTGGCCTCCATTCGCAGACAGACAGACAGACACACACACACACACACATTCAGACACGCACACCAACAATAGGGAAATTAGGAAACGAGTTTTCTTATTTTTACATGTACTTAAAATGTTCCATATTAATTTTTTTTTTTTTTTTTTTTTTTTGTATTTTTGAGGCAGGGTTTCTCTGAGTAGCCTTGGCTGTCCTGGACTCTCTTTGTAGACCAGGCTGGCCTCAAACTCACAGAGATCCACCTGCCTCCGCCTCCTGAGAGCTGGGATTACGTGTGAGACCACGCCTGACTTACAATATTTTCTTTAAAATAATGCCAACACAGAAAGATTGGAAGTTGAGGCTAGCCTAGACTACATAGTGAGATCTTATCTTACTAATAAAATAAACAAATAAATAAATGACTCCTTTAAAATGCCATTCACTTAAAGAAGTAATTACAGAGGAAAAAACTTACATAGAAGCATGTTATAAGTATAATAAAAATAATTAAACCTAAAAGAACATTTTAATAAAAGAAGAAAGTTTAAAATTTAATAATTCAATATATAATACTATAGGATAGTTTGTATTCATTAAGATAATATCATTAGAGACACAAAAACCGTATAGCGCTGAAGAAAAATCAGAATACACACACACACACACACACACACACACACACACCGCTTATTACATACACAACACGTGTAGCTGCGACATCTGCATGACGCCATTGGGAAATGAGTAATAAGTGAGCACTAAATGATACACTAAACATCTGAGACACACAGAGCCGGTCACCACTCCTAGTCTGTTTCACTCTGCTCTTCTGACTTGATGTCATGTCCAAAGGAGACTCCATCACCCAAACTTCCAAAAGGCAGAGGACAAATGGCTTTCTGTCACGCCTATTAGCTCATGCTCTCTCTTCCTTTCTCTGTGTGTCTCTCTGTCTCCCTGTGTGTGTCTCTCTCTCCTGGACTCTTCCAGATGCCTCTGGCTGTTCTCTCTCACATCTACAATAAAAACCTTCCCGTCAGCCATACCATGGAGCGGTCATGTGAGCAGTTTATACAACTTATGTGCAATTTTTTAGTAAATTGGTATTTTTACTATAGATTCCATTTTGTATTCAATTCTACACATAAATGTCTCATAAACATGTTCATATCGTTAACTACTCCTTTGATTTTTATTTTTAAATTATTGTACGATATTCAATCATAATTTCTTTTTCTTGCTAATAATTGTATTGATTTAAAACATTTACTCCTTTATCTATTTTTTATTTGTGTGGGAGGCTCGGAGCATGACCTCGTGCATGTGGAAGTCAGAGGACGACCCTTGGAGTAGGTTCTTTCCTCCAGCACGTGGGTCCCCAGGACTGCGGAGGCTTGGCAGGAAGTGCCTTTCCCTGCCCGGCCGCCTCACAGCCTCCTGATGTCACAGACACCGGAATGGGGTATTTTTGTCTGCATTGCTTGAAAGCTCAGGACATGTTTTAAAGGTCAGAGTTGAGGGTCAAAGGGCATAAACATGTTTTCCATCTGAGACAGTCTGGTGTTGAATTCCCAGGGTTCAAGGTGACCTCCTGCCTCAGTTTCCCGAGCGCTCGCACGGAGGTGGGGGCTGCATGAACCTAGACACACCATGAGGTTGCCTCATGCGCAGCCATGTGGGTGCTGGAAGCACACCCGCATCCGGGTCCTCTGGAGGAGCAGCCTGCGCCTGGACCCTGAGCCTCTCTCCAGCCCTGGCATGTACACTAAGACTCTCAGCGTTCTCTAACGCGATGCCGCCAACTCACCAGCACCTCAGCCTGTGTGTGGCCTGTTCCAACTACAGTGCTAGAAGGTTTAGTTCTTACCAATTTAAATCTTGTTGTCAATTTGATAAGTGAAAAAAAAGTCTCAGCCAGGGATGGCGGCAGTGCAGGCAGGGGGAACACAATTGTTTCCCACTGCTTTTGTATTTAAAAATTTTAGGTTAAAAAACTTATACTGTTAAATAAATTCAAGACTATATGCATTTTGAAATAGAGTTGAAAAGAAGACAGTTTCTGCTGAGTGACAGGGTCCCTTCCAAGGCAGAGCTGACTGAAGAAAGATAGATAGATAGATAGATAGATAGATAGATAGATAGATAGATAGATGGATGACAGGCAGATAGATAGATAGATAGATAGATAGATAGATAGATAGATAGATGGATGACAGGCAGATAGATAGATAGATAGATAGATAGATAGATAGATAGATGACAGACAGATAGATAGATAGATAGATAGATGGATGACAGGCAGATAGATAGATAGATAGATAGATAGATAGATGACAGGCAGATAGATAGATAGATAGATAGATAGATGACAGACAGATAGATAGATAGATAGATAGATAGATAGATAGATAGATAGATGGATGACAGGCAGATAGATAGATAGATAGATAGATAGATGGATGACAGACAGATAGATAGATAGATAGATGGATGACAGGCAGACAGATAGATAGATAGATAGATAGATAGATAGATAGATAGATAGATATTGTTTAAGGGTCTCTATTGCTGCAGCAAAACACCATGACCAAAAAGCAAGTTGGGAGGAAAGGGTTTACTGGCTCACACTTCCGCATTGTAGTCCATCATTAAAGGAAGCCAGGGCAGGAACTGTGACAGGGCAGGGACCCAGAGGCAGGAGCTGAGGCGGAGGCCATGGAGGGGGCTGCTGACTGGCTTGCTCCCCATGGCTTGCTCAGCCTGCTTTCTTACAGAGCCCAGGACACCAACCTAGGGATGGCTCCACCCACCCCCGCTGGTCCTCCCCCACTGATCACTAAGAAAATGCCTTACAGCTGGACCTCATGGAGGCGTTTCCTCAGCTGAGGCTCCTTCCTCTCTGAGGACTCTAGCCCGTGACCAGCTGACACACACTGGTCAGTGCAGACAGACAACCGGAAGGACGTTCTTTGGGGCAGCAACTGCACCGGGACACCCCAGCTCCTTCACTTCCTGCCTGGAGTTTTCATCTCGCCGCAGATCCTTTCGGGCCACGGACCACTGCGGAGCTGGCAAAATGCCAAGTGCCGAGGGTGCTGAAGGACAGAAAGTCCCGTGCAAGCTCTGTTTGCACGGTGCCATCTGTAATTAGGTGCCATAACCAATATTTTCAGAAACAATGGGTTTATGCACTTGACAAATCAGATGGTTTGGAAGAAAAGGAGCCAGTGGAGCTGGGAGTCGCAGCGCGAGCGTCCCTTTTGCAGTGTGAGCCGGGAAGATGACCAGCTACCAACTGCAAACACGAAGGGCAGACTCGGCCAGCGCCCTCACCCCTTCCTCAGCTGAAGACACCTTGGGCCCCTCAGCATGGCCTGCAGGGTTCTCGGCATGCTGCCTGACCCCCACCAGCCCGCCCGCCCCCCCTCTCCCACTTGAGGCCCCAAGCACCAGGCTGGAGTGGCCGAGACGCTACCTCCTCCTCCTTCGCCTCCTTCTCCGCGTCATCCAGCTTCTTCTTCTTGTTCTCGGGCATGAGGTCGTCCAGCCAGCTCAGCTCCCGCTTGGAGAAGCAGAGATCCATGACTTTCCTGACGAAGACCAAGGCCAGGACCTGGCAGGAAGGAAGCCCAGCAGCGGGTGAGTGCCCTCGCAGAAGGAAAAGTGAGACAGTTTCCACAGCAGCCTAGGACGGTCCACGCAAGGCTGGACACGCGACCACCACCACGACAGCCACACACTGCAGCCACGGGCACCCGGCACCAAGGCGTTTCACATTATTTTGTTTATTTTTAAATTTTTGTACATTTAAAAAAATGGTTTATGCACGTGTGTGCCTGTGTGTCTGTGTGCCTGGTACAATGGGCATCAGCGAAGGCCCCAGGTCCCCGGGAGCTGACGTTTATTTAACATAAGTGAACAGAAAACCCACTGTTAAGGACACGCACGACCACATGGACAACAGGGGATAGAGCAGTGTCACACGCTGCCCCTGGAATAACAGCAGCCACAGGGACAGACAGCGGGACTGGGCGGTGACAGCCTTGCAGGGCGTGTGGGGCAGGATGAAGGTCCTTGGTGAGATGCTGATGGCAGCCCCCAGCGTCCCTAATCCCACTGACGCCCTTAAAAAGGGTGAGCACAAGAAGCTCTGCGCCATCCGCATTTTAGCAACTTCAAAGAGCAGCACTTACAATTAAAACTGCCCCACTCACCTGCCAGGCCGCGCGCCTGCGGTCCCAGCGCTTGGGAGGCAGAGGCAGGAGGAGTCTGTGAGTGCGCGGCCAGCTGGGCTACAGGGTGAGTCCAGGACAGCCAGGGCTACACAGAGAGACCCTGTCTGAAGGAAGCAAACCAACCTACCATCATGGGGAAGACGATGGCGGCCGGCGACGCCTTGATGACCCACAGCAGGACGAGGCAGGTGAGCTGGATGAGCGTGAACAGGTGCACTTTCCGCAGCGGCACGTGCCGCAGGTAGATGAAGTCCGGCTGGTGCTTTGCCGGCATTCCGAAGAGCTTCAGGCGATCAAAGAACTGCCAGGAAGAGCCAGCACTGAGTTCCGGTCCCTGGGCCGGCGGCCCCCGAGCTCAGCGTGCAGCCCGGCTCCAGTCTTGAGTACAGCACATGGAGCCTGCGACATGAGAATCTACTGCCGCCGAGTCTGAGACAGCAGACCGTTTGCTTAAGGAGACTCGTGAAGCCACCTTTTCTTTCCTATTTGTTTATTTTATGTGTATGAGTGCTCTACCTGCATGTACACCTGCGTGCCACAAGAGGGCACCAGATCTCACTATAGATGGCTGTGAGCCACCATGTGGGTGCTGGGAATTGAACCCAGAACCTTTGGAAGAGCAGCCAGTGCTCATAACCTCTGAGCCATCGCTCTAGCCTGAAACCGACGTTTCTAATTCCAGGCACAAACTTCCCCTCCTACACCGCAGCCTCCTGGGAGCGTGCTCCCATGGTGTGAGCACAAGCCAAGTCACCCATGTGTTCTGTGTCAAAGCCGCTTCCTCCCAGGTGTGCTGACACATACCAGCAATCCCAGGAAGGCCAGGGAGAAGGGATCGCCCAGAGCTTGAGGTCAGCCTGGGCTACAGGGAGCTCCAAACCACAGCAGACACAGACTGAGGCAGCGTGCCAACCGACACAGCCCCTCACACCCCTAAGTCCCTAAGTCTCCTGCTTGTGCTCACAGACTCTGGAGGACAAGTGCACCGATGAGATCAAATGAGGCCTCCTAAGCCTCTGGGTACAGGAATCACAACACTCGGGGCCACTGAGATGGCTCAGGTGTACAAGGTTGCTGCTGCACAAGCCTGGAGACCTGAGTTCAAGTCCTGGGGTCCACAGATACATGGCAGGAAAGAAAGTTGTCCTTTGACCACAACATGCATGCTACAGCACACGTGTGCCCCCACATGCGTGTGCATACATCATACACACCACACATACACCACCCAAATAGATATATCACATGCATATACACTCACACACACACATCACACACTCGCACACGCTCACACACACAGACACACACATGCTCACACACACACACACATCATACATACACACACACACATCACACACTCGCACACGCTCACACACACAGACACACACAGACACACACATGCTCACACACACAGACACACACATGCTCACACACACA
>NW_026596085.1:658517-670430 GCF_907164565.1 Psammomys obesus
CACACACACATCACACACACACTCACATACACAGACACCCACATGCTCACACACTCACACACACATCATACATACACTCACACACACAGACACACACACACACAGACACACACAGTCACACACACATCACACACACACTCACATACACAGACACACACACACAGTCACACACACATCACACATACACTCACATACACACACTCACGCACACACGCACGCACACACGCACGCACACACACACACACACACACACACACTCAGGCAGACACACCCCGCCACATCACGGCCCGTGTGTGGAGGTCAGAGGACCGCTCGCAGTGGCTGGTTCTCGTCTTTCAGCGCAGGTTCAGGCCGGTGGAGAACCGACCCTGCCTCTTGCTGGCCCCGTTTGGTTGCTGGCTGTTTTCTGACATCTCGTGTTCACGTCTACAGGAACTGGGCAGAGCACCCCTGCTTTAATGGCGGAGGCCGGCCGTTCTGGAGGTGCGGGCACCCCATGTTTTCTTCCCTGTCTCTGAGGGCATCTCTTGGCCGAAAGGCAAGACTGGGAAGAAGTGTCCCAGGAGCTGGCTGTGCCTCCCTGGTCAGGACAAGTGAAAGAAATGAAGGAAGTGAACAAAAGGGCCCTGGCCGGGCCAGGCGATACCTGGATCCCTTGTAGAGAAGAGACGCCCATGTACAGGAACACTCCGTAGAGCACCGGCATCGGGATGAACTGCAGGGGACACGGAAGCACGGTCTGCACCCACGTCTACGCGGTGCGGAGACGTGCGGGTCATGTGCACACCCACGCATAGATTAAATACATACCTACGGACATAAATAGATTACATAGATATACACAGACACACAGACTATATAGACAGACATATAGCTTACATAGACGCAGACAGACAGACATATAGATTATACACACACAGATTATAGAGATACATATGGGCATAAATAGATTATATATGACACACATAGATTATATAGACGCAGACAGACATATAGCTTATATAGACGCAGACAGACATATAGCTTATATAGACGCAGACACACATATAGATTATATAGACGTAGACACATATAGATTATATAGACGCAGACAGACATATAGATTATATAGACGTAGACACACATATAGATTATATAGACATAGACAGACAAACAGGGTCTCACTGTGCGGCCTTAGCTGCCTGTTCACTATATAGACCAGGCGAGTGTTAAACTCACAGACCCCTGCCCACCTCTGCCTGGGAGCACTGGGACTAAAAGCGTGCACCACCAAGCCCCATCTCTGTAGGTTTCCAAGTCCAGACTGAAACAGAGTAAGGCTCTCCCAAGTACTGTCTCTGTCTCTGCGGCCTCCTCCATAAACAGCCTGGGCTGGCAGGGATCAAAGCTGTTTTACCCGCACGTCACAGACCTCACATCCCCTGCTGTCTGGGCCCACCAGCCTTCCTCCCCAGGTGTGCGTACACAGACGGGGACACACACCTGGACACACACACACATGGTCATGTGCACACCCCCCCACACACACACACTTCACACTTCTATGATCATCACATCCTCAGGAACTTACAGTGACAAGGCTGGGTGGGTGGGGTCTGAGTGCAGGTGGACAGTGTTTGTGCGGGTGAGTCTTACCAACATGACACAAGAGTCCCCTGAGAGGAGGACTTCAGCTAGGACAGCCCATGGCACGGCTCCCGGGCAGCGCCGTGCCTGGGCCAGGGGGCCTCGGTCGTTTGAGAGAGTTAGCTGCGCCTGTGCCCGAGCTGTGAGCCAGCACAGAGCGCTCCTCCAAGGTTCTGCCTCCCTTCCTGGCCTGACTTCCCTCAGGTGCACTGTCACCGGGAGGTAGACAGGGAAATAAATCCTCTCCTCCCCAGGCTGCTTTGGTCATGGTCTCTATCACAACAGAAAACAAACTATAATCCTGCCAATCCAAAGGCCAGCCTGCTCTACAGAGTGAGTTTTAAGCCACCCAGGACACACAGTAAGACCCTGTCTCAAACCCAAAAACCCAGGGACCAGGAGGCTGGGGGCACAGCTCAGCAGCACAGTGCTTGCTTTGCACGTAGAAAGCCCTGGGTTGGACTTCCAGCATAAAGACAGCTGTTCAAAGAAAAGAAAATGGCAGGGCAGCAGTCCAGAAGACCACGTACTGCACCCTATAATTGCCAGGCTTGTTTTCTCATGCACACCGAACTGTCCTAGCCACAGGAATAATTCCCTCAGGGTGTGCGTCTGCACGCGTGTATGCCAGACCTCCGAGCCTGCCTGACGCGCTAACGAGAGAGTACCTTTAGCACGGCTGTCATGAAGACCGAGCAGCCCATCAGCACAAAGATCATGAGGCCTGTGACCCGCTGCTCTCGGATGCCCAGGAACTTCGGCTGCTCCCCCGGGGCAGCGCACTCAGATTCCAGCTTGAGGCTGTTCACATGTGTGATGGACAGGACGGTGGCAGCCACAAACCAAGGCAGGCCCATGACAGAGCAGACACCCAGCATGACAGCCACCATCAGCAGGTCCAGATGGTAGCCACAGCCCTTCTGCGGGGAGACAGGACCTGCACTGAGCTGGCTGCAGCGGGCCAGAGAACAGTGAGGCCCAAAGCCAGCAGGGAATAGGGAGGAAGGAGCCTCACAGCTAGGAGGGACCTAGAAGAAACTGGCAGTCCCCGACCCTCCTGCAAGGCCAGTCTCTATTCTCTACCCAGCTGCCTCCGGCTGAGGGAGTGTCAGCCTTTCTAACAAGCCACACCCTGACCGCTCCAGGTCCTGCTTGGTTTTGTCTCCCCATCCTTGCTGCCTCTGGATTTTGCCAAGAGATGGGAGGCAGGCAGCACCAGACTAACACGAGTGTTAGAACGGAACCGTAGCCTGAGTGGTCCTCAAACTCAAGGTCCACCATGAAGGCTCAGGACAGACCTCAGCGGGGAACTCCTGCCTTCGGGAAACAGGCTCAAAGCCTTGAGCTGAACCTAGGGAGGAAACCCGGCTGCTGATTCAGAACCGCCCCTCACCTGCACACCGTCTGAGGGGAGAGCAAGGGAGGCCAGGCTCCTGCCCCATGGTGCCAGCCTCCACTCCAACCTCACCCCCACCCACCTCTGTGATCAGTGGGAAAGCAGCGGAAAGGCCTCCAGGCGCTGCAGCTCCCGGGACGGGGGCGGTGCCCTGGTCACCTTTAGCTTGTGCTCCTTCCTGTTGATGATTACAGCCGTGATCTGCTGGTCCATGAATATCAGGATCGTGCACAGGAGGGCCGGGATCACTGCGGCGATCACAGTCCACCAGGGGTTGGGCCCAACGGGGTTAACAAACCACCCCCGGTCATCTCGTGTTGGCTAGGAGAGAAACAAGCATGGCCTCTATATCCTCACTCTGGAGACCAGGCCAAAAGAAACCAAACTCAAAGAGTAGCCCTCTTTTCCTTCCGTCCTCATTTGAATAAAAATCCTTAGAAAAACAAATGAAAACATGAAATACAGCAGCCCCTAAGGAAATCTCTGACCTTTTTTTCCAAATCTCCTTTGGCAGTCAATCCCCGCTTATCAGCTTCCTGTGGAATAGTCATTAATCCTACACTGCCTTCCACTTATTCCCCAAGTGCAGAGAAAGCAACTTTATCTCATTGTCAGCCCAAGTAAAATATAATTAGCAACTAATTCTGTTGTTTTAAAAACTGACTTCTGAAGACAGTTAACTAACACAGCTAACCCTCGCCACGGCTCTGACAAGCCGTGCGCCGTGTCTGCAGGCCCCAGGCTTGGGCTGTGAGCGGGCTGCCCAGAGCTTGCTCATGAGTGGTGACACAGGAACCCAGCAACTGGACACTGGAGGCCCAAAGATTGGGGAATCTTCCCGACCTATGACCACCTTCGACGGCTTTATAGAAACCATTTGCTCAGACTCTTGACCCCACCGTTGGTGCAGTCTAGGAAGACGTGGTGTTGGAAGATGAGAGGATGGCACCAGATCACCCAGGAACTCGGCAATCAGGGAAGGAGCTCTATATCTGGTTGCTGCCGTAGTGACAACACTTGGGGTCAGAATCTCTTCAATAACCCTGGCAAGCCCTGGATTTGGAAAGGGCTAAATGAGTTCTAAAAGCTTTAGAAGCTGTTTCCCTCGCAAGGCTGTTCTAGGTAGCAAAGCTCTCCAAGCAACACAAAGGCCCTAAAACAGGAGCGACATCATAAGCAGTCGCAGCCGTGATCTACAGGTTAATTCTCCATCTGCAGAGTCCAGCAACTGCAGGCGAGACTCTGGGCAGATGCTGCTGTGTCAGACAAAGATATGGTCGCTGTTCCGCAACACTCAGGAGACCACCACTACGTTGCTGTATGTGGCAGAAGCTGTGGACACGGTTTAAAGCGGAGAGGGGCAGGCAAACAGGCGGTGTGCCAATACACTTCCTTTCGGAGGGTCTGAACCCTGGTGCCTGCAGCTTTCCCCTGTGGGCATGGAGGAGTGACACAGCCGCCTTCAGACTGCCGTGGGCGGGCGCTGCGGACAGGCTGCCTGAGAGGGAGGGCAGCAGGCGGCTTCCTCTTCGCGTCATGAGCCACATTTTCTCTGACCTTCTCCCACTTCCTTCTCTTGTCTTTCCCTGCCTCCCCGGGGGTCCCAGAAACCCACTCTTGTCTTAACCCTGTGCATCACAGACCTTTCCCAGTGACTGCTTCGTGTTCCACATTTGTCAATTTTTGTAAAAACAAAAACAAACCCCTGTGTCCTGCAGTCAGGCAGGCGTTGGAGAGAGAGCTGACAGTGTTCACTCACTCGGGAGAAGACGCTGGGCTCTGGTGTTGTACACACGGAGGGTGTGTAACCCACTCACCATTTCAGTCTGTGTAAGTCTGACAAGCAAACTTAAAACAGGGCTGAAGAGATGTCCCAACGCCTCAGCAAGCGCCCTGATCTCCAAGCAAGACCTCCCTAGGTCATAGGTCACGCCTGCTCCTTCCCAGTTCCCTGAGCCTCAGGCCAGCTTCCTCCAGGGCCCGCCTCTCCAGGCCTGCACATCTTTGTGTAAACGGGCACCGTGTACTCACTCACCCACAGCTCTTCGGGGCGTGAATTCACAACGCCGCTGTGAGATCAGTGTACACTCAGGCTCCAGGCCCCTGAGGTCACTCACCTTGAACACACTGGGAACCTGAAGCTTTGGTGATGGGACTCCAATCAAGAAGTCAATGACGACCATGGTGAAGATGGTGAGGAAGACGGCAAAGTCACTCACCATGGAGCGAACCTGGCAGACAGAGCCAGAGCAGTTGGACCCAGTTAGTGCCGGCAAGAGCTATAGTTCCTCAGGAAAACATTCTGCAGCTGAACCAACGCAAAAACACTCACACAAAGCTATTTCAGTGTGCTCAAAGCAATGCCCACAATACAGAAATGTCAGCGTATAAACGTAATACGGAAAATAGACCTCTGACGAGGTCCAACGTGAGCAAGGTCACGACCATTCTCTAAAGAGTGTGGTTTGGGGTGCACAGGCCCAGGTTTGTGGGTCTAGCCAAGGTCTACCGTGCTACCCGAACCTGTCCGTGTCTTCCCCACACCCCGTGTGTCCAATCCATGTGAAAGGCCTGTCAGCCGACATTCAGAACCTGAGTGTGACTGTTACCTGAGCTGTCCCCACACTCTGCCACCTCACCCCACACTCGGCCACGTCACCACCTGAGCTGTCCCCACGGTCGTCACCTGAGCTGTCCCCACACTCGCCCACGTGGCCGTCTCTCACTAGATAACTGCTTCACCTCCGCCCTCCAGAGCTCTTGACGTGGCTTCTGGAGCCGTAAGGTAAAAGCTCTCCTACCGAACCCCTGACGGCTCCTTGTTTCCCGAGTTCAAAGCTCTAAACTGCGCCCCTCAGGAAACAGCCTCACACTTTGATCTGCACAAGAAAACACACTTGTGGAGATGTTTGACGTATGCTAGCTTGCTGTCTGCTTCCTTTGCCTGTGAATGCAAACAGGTGTGGGGGCACGTATATGTATGTGCACATGTGTGTGGACCCGTGTGTATGTATGTGCACATGTGTGTGGATCTGTGTGTATGTATGTGCACGTGTGTGGAGAACCAGAGGTCACCTTAGGTACTTCCTTCAGCGCACACCATCCTCCTCTGAGACGGGGAGGGAGGGGCCCCAGGCTGCCAGCGAGCCCCAGGGACCCGTCTCCACTGGCCTAGGACTGGAACCACAAGTGTGCGCCATGACACTTTCCGTGTTCACACCGTTCGCTACCACATGCTCACGTCCGCCAGGCCTGCACTGACAGCTGCTGCTGCTGCTCCCGGAGGGCTAATGAGACTGAACCTGTGGGCCTCAGTGCGTAGACCGTGAGTCAGCCCGAGCTGGTGAGCTGCCCACTCTGCACCTGAGGAGACAGTGCGCCTGTCCTCAGCTGCCCTTTCCCCACGTGCCCATGTCTAAGTCCTTCACTCTGGCTTGTCTGGACATTCCCTTCTGTGACACCCCGGTTCCCAGGGACCGAACTCAGGTGGCCAGCCGTGGCCGCAGGAGTCTTCACCCGCAGAGCCGTCCCCGGCCGCAGCCGTCTGTAACTGTGTCCCTGAGGTGCTCGCCCAGCCGGGGGCCATGTCTGCCGCCCTCAGCTGCTCTGCAGCCTCACCGAGGTCTAAGGACGGGTTTTAATCATCGGAGCCCCTGCCGACATGTTCACGCACGCTGGCGTGTGAACACGCCCAGGAGAGAAACCTTACGGCAGCAGTGGTCACCCGGCTGCTCCAACTGGCCAAAGGCCCTGGCAGAAACAAGGGACCCTGAGACTTCAGCTGGTCAGAGAGGGGTAGGGAGCAGGCTGGCTGCGCAGCTGGGATTTCCTAAACTACCATAGGAGCCGCCCCTGGGGAGGGGCTTTGGGTCCGTTAAAGTGTGCAAGAGCCACCTGACTGCAGCACACCTGCCCCAAGTGCGCTCCAAGTATGTCCCAAGTGCCCGGGAGTCCGAGACGCGGAACTCAGCAGCGTCCTGGAAACACGTTTCCTCTGGAGAACCTCCCAGCACCTAAGCTTACCCGGCCCTTTAAATCACAAAGGTTGTAAGCACCCTCACTCCACACCATGGAGCTGTGAGCTGTGAAGGAGGCTGCCGGTCGTCAGAAGAGCCTGCCGGGCACCAGAAGAGGCTGCCCCGAGTAGCTCATCAGCGTGGCTAGTGCCCTCCATCTTCACAGCAGTGCGAGGCTGATTCTGCTGGTGGCCAGAATCCTGGCTAAAGTAACGTCTGAGCATGCTACCTACCCTGGTTGGGAAATAGCGGCTTGTCTTGAACGTCTTCAGGGTGCTTGAGAGGATGAAGGTGGTAAAGAAGAGGATACAGGACCAGAAGAGCACATCTGGAGTGTAGGGTCCATGATGGCCACAGGCAGACCCCACGAACTCTCCATGCAGCTCCTGGCACTCCTGCAGGAACAGGCATTCAGTGACAGAAGGCTCAGCCACACCCGCTGCTGCCTTCTTGGTTGGCCATCCTGTGAGTGCTGGGGCTCGGGCCTCCAGGAGGGTCACTCAGCCACCATGCAGCTGGGGCCCCCACAGCAGGTCAGCAGGTCCCTGTCAGGAAGAGCCCTGCGTGCTCCTAACCAAGACCCTGAGGCACGAAATCAGAACCTTTCTTCTGAGGCTCTGAGAAGACCCTACATGTTGATATTATTTTCATTAGAGAGAATCCTCAGAATGTAATATTCTTCAAGTACCACAAAGCCTGGCTCTGTCTTTGCCCACGGAGAGTTTTATCCCTCCGTGTCCTTAAGAGTTAGGGAGATAGGGAGCATGTGGGAAAAAAGGGGGAGCATCTTCCCTTTCCCTGGATGTTCGAGAGGATTTTTTGAAAGGAAAAAGTTATAATATTTGGGTTTTACTAAACTTTTGTGTTTGTTCTTTTAAAAAGAATATTCATTTTGTAATTTTTTTAATAAAAATTGCCCATCGTGTTTACATAAAACAAAGAAATGCAATTAAGCTATCACTGCCATATTAGCGGCAAATTCTGCAAATATCGCAGAAGGCTGTGCTAAGAAAGGAGCACACAGGAATGGGGAGGACAACACTTCAGAGCAGAAAAGTCGCTTAAATAGCTCAGGAAAAGCCACACTGCTGGAGGCGCAAATACGGTCGCAAAAAATACACCAGGTTTTTTCCCCAATGTAACCTATAAACTCGGTATGAATTCCAAGGCAGTTTTCAGAAACAGTCACAAGAAGGCGGTTCGTGAGAAACGTGAATCAGATAATTGTTCCCTCCAAGGACACTACAGAGATGGTCAGTAAATACAATGTAGAATTTTAGCAAGGTGAAGGCAGAGGAAGCTGTGAGCAAAGCCTGTGATGAATGGAGCTCACCAACAGGTCCACACTGCTGCCCTGTTAGCCTCAGACTGGTCTCACCTACAGCCCTGATAACCTCAAACTTACAGTGTTCCTGCCTGGGTCTCCCGAGTGCTAGGACTGCAGCGTGAGCCACCATTCAGCATAAGCTTAACTGCCAGGGGCTGGCAAAGGGCTCGCCCACCTCTATCTACAAGTCCCTCTCTGACCCAGCAGTCACCACGAGGCGCCCTGGCCACGCCCAGACTTACGCTGACGGTCAGGTTTGCCCAGTTGACTTCTGCAGCGACGACACTGTGGTCCTTCCAGTACTGCAGGGTGTGGTTGCTGGGGTTCTCCGGGAGCGCGCACCTGCAGCTAGGGAAGGAGGGAAGCGCTCCTGAGGGGAGCAGCCAGCCCGAGAGCTGCTTCGACTCGATGAGGTGGGCCTTTCGCTCTCATACATCTCAGACCCCAGAGCAGGGTCCCACTGCGTGAGGGCCACCATCAGCACCACTAGTTCCACTCGCCACCCCGGCATTAGGTGTGATAAGGGGGAGCGGACAGCCCGTGCTGCACATGACACAGTCAGCAAAACTCTGGACACTTCGTGTTGGCTTCCTGTTTCTTAAACTTGTGCTCTGAAAGTCGAGCTACACAGCACCGCCCTGAGGCTGCGCTCAGTTCTCAGCCACTTCCAGCAATCTCGGTCTCCCATGCCCACCATCACGGGTCTGTCTAAACGGTGGCACCTTCCTGACACTGCGTTATTCTTGCCAACCTCCCCGGACCACAGCCGTTTCTGCCCACCCAGCCTGAGCTGCTGCAATCGCTTCCCACCCACCTCTCTTTCATCCATACAGGTAACACACACTGTCCCACAGCCACCATGTTGGCCCCCAATCCCAGCATGCTTTGCAGCAGTACAGTCAACTGTTAGCTATTCCCACCATTTTTGCTTCATCTGTACCATGTATTTTATAACAATTAAAATTTAGATCTCAAAAGAGAGGTAACTATAATAAACATTAAAAATTTATTTTAGCCATGCACTGACCTTTACTGTCTTTTTTTTTTTTTAAAGAAAGGAGTGGCATTAAAAAGACATACTTTTTGTGATTATATTCCTTCTTTCCCTTTCCTCTCTTAAGCCCTCCTGTGTCTCCCCTTTCAAATTCACACAGTTGTTGTGTGGGTATTACTAAATGTGTAAATGTAACCTGTTTAATCCATGTGCTGTGACTTGTATGTGCATGTTTTCAGGACAGACCATTTGGTATTGCAGAGCCAATTGGATAGTCTTCCCTGGGGAAGCCTACCTCTCCCATCCTCAGCCTCCTCAGTTGTCTGTAGCTCTCTGACTGGGAGGGGTGCATGAGTAGCACCCCCCCCACCTCACTCTGCCCATGTTAGCATCTGGGGAAGATGAGTACGGAAAAGAAGTAACTGGAAAGTGCAGATTCCCAGGTGGTTGAAAACACGAGCAGCTCTCATGTCTCACTTCCAGCTGATCTAAAGAATGCTGAACTACGGGGGAAACCAGCCAGGTGCCTTGACGTCCAGGCAGCAGAGGTGCCCAGCCTTCACGATGTCAGGAGACTCCTGGCCTGCAGGGAATCTCTCCCTCAGCGTTCCTCCATGCCACAGCGATTGTCTCCACACCTCGGAGTTTGCACTCCCACCTGGTGATTTGCCCAGTGTCTCCCTGAAAAAGTGAATTCTTCTCCGTGGCCCCAATATTCTCTGCTGCACCTGCAGCCTGCTTGTGTTTCAATACTTAGAACCAAAAGGCAGACTCCAGGAAGAGCCATGCTCTCTGGCTTCCACAGTCCACTACATATCCACTGCTGCTTGATCTCTCTCCTCTGGAGGCCTCCAAACCTCCTCATCCACATCTGGATTCTCATTTCCAAAGGTCCAACACAGTTCCCTAACTGAAGCTATACACACCGCCCCGCACATCCTAACAGACACTAAATGCAGGTCTTTGACTCCATTAAAACGACAACAAAAACACAGAGCAGCTGGGGCTGGGTGAGGTGGTGCACACTTTTAACCCCAGCACTCGGGAGGCAGAGGCAGGGGGATCTCTGAGTTTGCGGCCAGCCTGGTCTACAGAGTGAGTCTAGGACAGCCAGCGCCAGACAGAGAAACCTTGTCTCAAAACAACAAAACAAAACAAAGCATGAACTTCCTCCTGCTGGCTGGCCCTCACGGTGCTGACGGTGCTCTGCGTGGGCTGAGGGAAGAAGGGCATCCACCGTCTTACCAGCGGGGAGCCGTGTGCTACACACAGCGAACCACTGGACAAGATGCACAACAGTGGCATGACTGCTTCGGGGTTACCAAGCACCGTCTGCCTCAGTTTAGACCTGTTCCACAGCAGGAATTCACACCCTGCCATGTGAGCCTGCTCAAACGCCTGGAGAGCTCACAGGCCCAGCAGTGAGGTGGAGTCACACTGTTGTCTACAAAGTGGACACGTGTGCCTGCCAGACTGCCTTCTGATTGTGTGTGTTCACGCCAGCGACTAACGCTGCCCTCAGCCCTTGTCAGAGATTTTCAAACAGGCAGTGCTCACTGCAGAGACTCGTAAGGGTCCAACCTGCTCATCACTGATGCTGAGCTGCTGGCCCTAAGCATCATCACCTCCTCGAGGATCGGGGAACCCTGCAGAAGGGTTGGTGGAAAGAATGCAAGAGCTGGAAGCTGGGGCAGAGCGCTTTGAAGTGCTGTTTTCCAGGGAGGACATAGCCATGGCACCTGTGAACTCTCGGCAGGCACAAGACTTACACAACGTGGGGCCTGTCAGCTTCCCACCACGGACGGGGAAAGGGCTCGCACACCTACCTAACAACTATGGCACTTAGTAAGTTCCTAGAAAAGAGGAAGATGATTTGTTCAGTGATCTAACCATCGCTAGAAAGGTCTGTTTTCTCGTAAATAACCCCACCCAATGCCCAGGCACGCAACCCTGATCAAACTCAGTCATTCACACACACACACACACAGAGAGAGAGAGAGAGAGAGAGAGAGAGAGAGAGAGAGAGAGAGTGAGAGAGAGAGAGAGAGAGAGATGAGAGGAGAAGGAAGACTGTTTGGACAGAAGAAAGGGATCCATGAAAGGTGCCGGGGCAGGAATGTGAGGGAAAGTGATGCTGCTCCATCGGGAGCAGCGTAAACTGCCCGACTACCATGCCGTGGTAAAGAGAGAGGCCCTGGCTCTGTAAGGAAAAGGTAAAGAGATGAGTAACAGGAAGAAAGGCATCAAACAACTTACTAGTAGAGGCTGAGGTGGTCCAGCTGGCTGTGCATGTGGATGGGGTAGACCTCCGCCAGGTGAATCAGCTTCTCTATCGCTTCATAGATGAAAATGATGCAAATCAGGGAGGCAAAGGCTTCCTCGGTGAAGCGGGTGATGTAGCAGACGAGGGAACTGGCGTCGGTTGCCACAAGGACGATGCACAGGAAGGCGGTCCACAGCCCAATGCAGGCGCGCAAGGACAGGTAGGAGAGGGCGTAGTCCCTGAAAGACACCGAGGCTCTGAGGAGAGGGCGCAGTCCCAGAGAGACACCGA
>NW_026596085.1:670440-671654 GCF_907164565.1 Psammomys obesus
TCTGAGGAGAGGGCGCAGTCCCTGAGAGACACCGAGGCTCTGAGGAGGCCCGAGCGAGCCGCACCGGCTTGTCTCAGCTCACCCACCCCAGAGCGCGGCTGCCGCCCCCAAGCCTCTCAGTAAAGCCCCGGGGCAACCTGACCAAATCTTCCTCACAGGGCGGGTTGCAGGGTAAAGAGACAGAAAAGGGAGCAGGAAAGCACAGTCTGTGCAATGTCCGGCCAGCACAACCCAGTCATTACAAGCCTGGCCGCGCAGTGCGGAAACGGGGTGGGCTCTAGTCCACGCGCTTCTGCCTTTAGCACAGAGCGGGAAACGGTGGGCGCCACGCACTGCCGGCCCCTCCCACTCCCAAACACAGATGAAGACAGGAGAGCAGACCCAAAATAAAACTGTCCTGAGACGTAAAAGTAAGGGTCTGAACCAGTTAAGATATTTTTCTTAAAAATTAAAAAGTTTGCTGGGCAGTGGTAGCTCACACACCTTTAATCCCAGTGCTCAGGAGGCAGAGGCAGGTGGATTGCTGTGTGTTCGAGGCCAGCCTGGTCTATAGAACAAGTTCCAGGATAGCCAGGGCTACACAGAGAAACCCTGTCCCTAAAAAACAAAACACAAATAGAAACAAAAAGAAAAGAGAAAAGTTAAAAACCCAGTCCGGGCGTGGCAGGACAGCCTGCCACCTCACACTCAGATCACAGGAAGAGGACTGTGAAGACAAGGCCAGCCTGGGCTCCACAAAGAGACCTCAGCTCAGCATGAATAGAGCTGGAGGGATGGTTTAGTGGCTAAGAACACTGGCTGCTCTTCTAGAGGACCTGGGTTCGATTCCTAGCACCCACCTGGGGACTCACAACCATCTGTAACCCCCATCCTGGGGGACCCAACACCGTCTTCTGATGTCCACCACCTGGCACACACACAACGCACAAGCACGCATGCAGGCAAAATGCCCACACACATCAAACAAGTCCAGTCAATCTCAAAATCAGATAAACTGAAAAGACTGCTGATGCTAAGACATTCCGAATGGCAAGGACACACATGGCGGGCTCTGGAGAGAAAGGAGGGCTTCGGCTGCAGGGGTGGCTGGGAAAGACAACAGACCTCAGGGAGGACGGCAGACCACGGGGAGGACAACAGGAGCGATGGGGAGGACAGCAGACCACAGGGAGGACAGGAAACTACAGGGAGGACAGCAGGCCACGGGGAGGACA
>NW_026596085.1:671664-698414 GCF_907164565.1 Psammomys obesus
ACCACAGGGAGGACAGGACAGCAGACCACGGGGAGGACAACAGGAGCAATGGGGGAGGACAGCAGACCACAGGGAGGACAGGAGACCATAGGGAAGACAGCAGGAGCTTCGGGGGAGCACGGCAGACCACCCCTCTGGTGTGCGTGTCCTCGTGCCTGCACAGGATCTAGTGTCAGCTTTGGCAGCACAGCAGCCATGACCAAGCACTGTCAGGGAAACCAATGTCTTACTTGCAGAACTTGAACAAAATCTTTTCAAACACCAGCACGGGCCCAGTGCTCCCCAGGATGGTGAGAGGCTGCCCAGCGAACAGAGAGTAGGCGATCCCAGTCATGGATGCTCCAAATAAGGACTCGATCGCACTCTGTGGAGGAGAAAAGAGATCAGAGTCGGAAGCCACGTGCACAGAGAGCCGGCTTCCCAGCTGACCCAGCTGCACCGGCCTCCACGCTCATCGGCTTGTGCTTCCTCTGAGCAAGAGCGACGGCTACACAGTGCCTGATATGGTGCAAACAGACACCACTCCGCTAATTCAGGGACCAAGCCTCTGCCGTGCCTCAACTACGGTACAGCCTTCGGCTCAATACAAAGAGAGACAGCAAGCACACGCTCCCGAGGAGTCACTGAAGCTCGGCTTCCACTGTCATCAGTGGGTCCACTTTCCACTCTAGGGGCGATGAGCAATTCACCTCTCCAGCTAGGCCACCAGCCGCAGAGGTGACACCCAGGCAGAAGGGACATGTGCGACAGGAAACCCAGCCGGTCAGGAAAAGGGAGCCAGGTCCCCAGCACGGACTAGGCCGTGTTCCCCCAGAGGACTCGGTGCCCCGTGACAGGTTCTGTCGTGTGTGGGAATTAGGAATGGCGACAGGCTCTTACTATGCGTCCTTCAGTGGCTTCTCCCAGCAGTCCCCCAAAGGTGATAACAGGCGACATGCAGGCGCAGTACAGGAACAAGAAGGAGGCCAGACACTGCAGGCTCAGCGCGTCCCGGAAGTCACTCCAGTACCAGGGCGCCTTCCGCTTGACGTCCAGCACCAAGCCCCCAAACAGCCTGCCGAGACAGGGCAGACGCGCCGCTAACGCAGTCCCCCCGCAGGGCGAGGGCGCGCAACACACCTGAGCGGCCTTCGGACGCACTCGCGGGCGCTTAGCTTCACCCCAGCACAGGTCTCTCGGGAACTGGCACAGATACTCTCATACGGCCGACATACGGCAAAGCGGGACGTGTGGCAAGCACTAAGTGGGGATGCTCATTACCCATCATCAACACTCAAAACCCTCGCAGGAAGGCGAGGGCGAGCTTCGCTTCAAGTTCTAAGCTGTTAGGGGGAAATGTGAAAAGCAGCTCAAGCGACGAGTGCTGCTAAAGGTTTTCAGACGTGAAGCCTACACATGCAGTCTTTCTCTGACCCCTTTCACCACTGCGGGCACTCGCACACTCGCGAACACACACACACACACACACACACACACACACACACACACACGCACGCGCGCGCACACGGACTCATGCAGAAGACAGGGAGGCGGGCGGGCTCTGGGGCAGGCACCGGGCTCTGGGCCGGGACTGGGAGGTAGGGTGAACCAGGCAAACCAGCCCTTGCTCTCGGAGACCGAGGTGTAGTGCAGGAGGCAGGCAATGCACGTCCACGGGAGCTGTGCTAGCACAGGCTGGGAAGGGCAGAGCCGGGAGACAGACAGACAGCAGCGGGACACCCCAGGGTGAGAACGTGTGCTGACCTCAAGGTGCTAACGGGAGATCAGACAGCACAAGGGGGAAAACCGAATGGACAAGGCTGGAGAAACTGAGTCAGAGGCAGTAAGTGGTTTTTTAGGAATCGGAACTGAACCCTAACAGCATGTCCAGCTGCTGACCACGTCTGAACTGTGGAGAAGCAGCAGCCAACATGCATTTTGGAACCATGCTCCTTGTGGCAGGCAAAGGAGCGTGTGCTGGGATGAGGAGAAACGGACATTCAATGGCTACTCAGGGAGGACAATCAGTAGGACTCGGTGGCAGCTCCAGGCCTTCGAAGAGGCCAGGAAGAGCAAGATGTACCCCAGGGAGGAGCCCTGGCCGAGTCACTTCCTAAGAGCAGGGACCCAGCACCACAGGGAAGCTACAAAATGCACCCCAGCTTCAGAGAAATGGCACAGAAGAAAAGGAAAGGAAAAGGTTGCTTAGAGCAGGAGAACAGCCAAATGCAAACTCCACCCAGGTCCTACATTAACAAATAAAGTCCAAAACGATGTCAACAATCTTCAAAAAACCTGGGTGTGTGCTGAGCGCTTCCTAATTTAAAGAATGATGGGCAACCTCGTTAGGTTTGGGATTGGCATAACTGTTTTTGAAGTGTCCCTATTAAATGAGATAGCTACAGAAAACTGTGGTGCCTATAAGAAAAATTATATTGATGATTTGGTTTAAAAATAATCTAGAAAACATAAAAGCAACTGAGAGGAAATAAATGAAATAAAATTGGCAAAATGCTGGTAACAGCTCTGGGAGGGTATCTGGGGGGTCCGTTATATATAATTGACATTTTTTTTTTTTACAGAATTTTCAATAAGAAAACTACAAAAACACAAACACAGAAAACCTGATTTATGGGGGCAGTGTGGTTGTCTCTTCCTCTTCTCCTAAGAGCCCAGGGAACTGTGAGCAGGCCGGGACAAGAACACCGACCCGGCCCCACTCAAGACCTGGGTTGAGGCGGAGGGTGGAGAAGGGCCCAGCATGAAAACCACCCACATTGTTTCCCCTCTGGCTGAGGTGAGAGGAAGGTCCACCTCAGGACCTGCCTCAGCACCCATCAGCCTGTGCAGCAAACCGGCTCAGGCAAGGGAGCCACCTGCAGGGGCTAGATCGCCAAGGGTCAGCCTCAGGGGTGGGACAGTAGACCTCGGGGATCTCCAGGGTGGCCGGGACTAATCTGGAAGTGTTTCTGGGTTCTACCTACCACAGCAGCTTATGCCCCCAGGGGCCCGCCGGGTTTCACTAACAACCTTCATCTGAGGCGTTATGCTGGGAAGAGCTCACTGAGCTCCTTGAGGTGCTACCACAGTGCACAGCCTCCTCAGGGAGGTGTGTCTGTGAAGAACAGACAGGAAGACACCGCCTAACCACTTAAGTTCAGTGGGCACCATGCTCACACTAACAGAATGAAAAAAAAAAAAAAAAAAAAAAAAAGGTGAGTTCTGATTACTTCCCTTTTATTTTTTGGGACAAGTTCTCTTTACTCATAGCTCTGGCTGCCCTGGACCTCTCTCTGTAGGCCATGTTGGCCTCGAACCCTCCTGCCCCTGTACCCTGAGCGCTGGGACTAAAGGTGTGTGCCACCACTGCCCAGCTCTGACGTCTTTTGGAGTCAGCCCCATACCGCCTTCATGCATGACGTGACACTCTAAAGCAGACATGAGACGTGTTTGCCTCTCTCCCTACCGGAAACTTCAGGTCCATCTCAACACTGTCCCTGATGTTCACGCACTTGAGGGCAGGAGGCACGCAGAGGCAGGAATTTACGCCTCTGGGGGGTCTCTAGGCTCCGAACACTGACTTAGGACCCTTCCCTGGGAGGCTTTAGGGACAGGGCAGGCAGCCATTTGTGTGGCGAGCTTTGAAAGAGACCTGCTTGAAGTGTGAGAGGATCAGCGACACAGCAGCTCCAGATTCTTCTTTCATGAACCCTTCCCCAAAGTTTGCACCCCAAATAAGGGCTAAAATCTATCCTGAAACCCCTTTCTGGAGGACGCTGCAGAAGAGCTCTCGAGGCTGCCAGAGTGTCTAGTCATGCTCTCTGCTCCTACACACTGTCTCCTGCCCATATCGGCCTCAGGAAGGCTCACGACTCACTCTCGACCCTGGCCGGGGGTCAGAAAACACGGAGCTGGAGGACCATTTCCCTCTGCCTTCCTACTCTGCCTACCGAACCCCCAACCACCTCCACTCCACATGGCTAACTGTCCCCAAGGCTCTGGCTTGGCCTCAAGGTTCTGCAGCGTGCTATGCAGAAGAGACGCCTGCATACAAACTACCCAGCTAACATGTGAGCAATCACAGACACACGTCCACCGACTGGTCTGTGACTTCGCAGGGCAGAAAGCCCCCACACTTTCAGCGTGTCCACGCTTCATCTTCACCTTTTACATAATTTCAGGTGGGCTGGGGGCCAGAGCTGGCCTGGAACTGTGAGCTCTCACAGAAGGGGGGGCCAGCTGGCCCGACAGGCTATCGAGACCAGAAGTCTGTATGCCTCGCCTCCCTTGCCTGGGTAGCCTGAGGGTGACATCGTTCAGGGAGCAGAGCTTAGGCCACAGCGCTCTCTTAGTGTCGTCACGAAGTCCCTGCTTTGTGAAACACGCAGAACTCCTCTGAAACCCTGCTTGAATCTGTGATGAAGTATGTAACGGTCCTGTCAGTGGTGTTTTCCTCGGGAGAATCACATACTATTTCCAAGATCCTGTAACTGTTGATCCAATCTGATGGTGGCCCAAAGCCCCACACAGAGCTGGCCAGAGCACAGGACCCTCCTTTAGTTTTCCTCAGGACTTGAGAAAACCTAAAATCTCCCTTCTGCAGAGACAGCTGTTTGAGAAAACCTTCATCCCATTGCTTCAAAGTATACCTGGGTACAGGCATATCTATACATCAAAAGGTACTCGGTAAAAAACTCTGAGATGTTAGCAGGCCCCGCCTCTTTCCTGAACGTGCCCACCTCGTCCTGGACAGCCTCAGTCTGGGAACCACTCCCATGATGCTTCCGTCATTGTCTCCAGAAACGAGCTTCCCACACGGCCATGCTACTCTCTCGGGCACCTCTACTCCAGGCTCCTCCTCCTGACCATCACCCCGGGACAGCTACCTTCAAACACATCCTTTCAACCAGAACAACTGTACTCCTCTGTCAGGACAGGGTTGGTTAAGGGCCACCGGCCCCGTTTCTCTGTCCCTTCTCCATGAATTTCCAAGAGTAGAAGAATAAATCATGCTCTGTATTTGAAAAGAAGGAAATCAAATGAAGACACCTAAGCTTCCAGAAGGGGAGGAAAAAGCAACGAAGGAGATGACATGGACATTATCTCCATGATGAGTCTAGTCCCGTGGGGTCCCCTCCCCTACTGGATCCTCTGCAGACAGAACACAGCTGGTTCTAGGTGTATCCTGGAACCTTCCCCACAATCTGGAGGTTCCACTATGCAAACCAATGCCTCCTGCCATCCTCTTCCACCTCTTTCCTACCTGGGAAATAAAACTCCTAGTCTCTGGCCGAGTTGCCTTCAGCCACCAGAAGCAACTTCTTCCTTGGACATGTCTGTAAAATTCTGGCCTGGAATTGCAGAGTTTCTTCCTGAGACACACCACTAATAAAACACCTCTCCTACCCGAACGGCAGTGTCTCATCCCAAAGCGCCGGCCCAGCATTTGCTCAGGCCTTGTCCATCCCATGCTGCACACAGGCCCCACATGACCGGGGTCACTCACTCATCAGACATGGCATGTCGGCTGTGCTGAGCACCGCGCCAGGACTACCGTGGACCACTTGACCTTTTGGAGTCAACAGTGTAGCAGGAAACACAACAAGCCAAGGGGTAATGGCAACGAGTGACAGGGCAGTGACGGCCGAGCAGGGCCCGGTCAGCCACAGACACTGCCAGGCTCACCGCAGGGACTGGCATCCAGCAGAGACAGAGAGCCCTGGGAGAGCCCCAGGAGACAGGAAGGAGAGGTGTCCTATTCACACCAGCGCGAGCGACACCACAAAGAGCCGGGGGCAGACAGAACCTGTCAAAAGGCTCGGGACACCGGGACGAAGGTCCTAACACTGGACGCCTGTGCAGCATGTTCAGTAGATGGCCCCATCTGAAAGGGCTGAACTCCGAGCACGCCCCAGGCCCCGGCAGCGCCTCCGTGAGCAGCAGCCAGCGCGGCAGCTCAGAACTCACCGCCCAGTCCGCTCCAGTTCTGGCCCACTGTGTCCCCCATGTGGCTCTGGTTCTATGTGGCAAATGTTTCCATTTGGAACTCCAGGCATTTTCCTTTTTTCCTTTTGACAGAAGACAACAAAATGAGTCGAGTCAGGGCGACCTCTCTGTCCTTGCTGGCAACAAGATAACCCAAAAGCCATAACAATGTTCAAATGTTTCTGGCTTTCAAATGCACTTGCTGAATGGATGCGATCATTCCTGGGATGGGAGACAGGTGGACTTCCGCAGCAGAGTCTCATTCCCAACTATGCTTCCCAGAAACAAGAAACGACCTAAATTCCAGTTTCAAATGTGCTGCTCTGTCATCTCAGCGTCCTTGAAAATCTTGCCCTAGATCAGCTAATCGAGTTTAGAGATAAGGACACCTGGGGAAAGAGGGGGCTTCTGGGAAGGCGGAATTCACGAGGATAAAACGCCTGGCCTCAGCCTGCTGCATGCAGGCGCTCTCTTCCCCAGGACGTCACAGAACCATCTGGAAACCTATTCACCCTTTCATCACACTGTCCGTGTTTCCCCTTGATCATTTCCTACATGATGTACTTCTGAGAAATCCTTTCCCTCTCCCTCCATCACGCTTTATCAGTCCTTCCAAGTTTGCCTTAAAATCCATTCCGCAGGAACACCAACCCCTGTCCAACCCCATGTTATTGGTTTTTTATTCTAGTCTGATACTCCAGCGCTCCCCACAGCAGCCGCCACCAGCGCACACACATGCATTACCTGGGAAGGGACGTTCTTGGGTGGCTCGATTCTAATGGATGGGTCCCACTCCCCGGGGGGCAGCACGGTCACCTGGTCCAGGAACTCATCAATCCCTGCCAGGAGGTCATCTCGCTCCTTTGCTTTATATGCTACATCATGAAAAATCTACAGAAAAGGGGATTTTAAAAACTTAGGACATCTCAAAATTACTTTCTTTACAAGCATCTCCGATAGCTAGCGATAGGCGGACACAGCCTCTTGACTCTCTGTCATGGCAGCTGGGATGTAAACAGCGCTCAGCAGGGTATAAAGGGAGCCTAGAGCTGAGTGTGCAGGTGTGTGTCTGTAAAGCCAAGGACTCAATGGCTGAGGCAGGAGGACTGCCAAGGTGAGAGCCAACCTGGGTTACAGAGTGAGACGCTGTGTCAGGGAGCTCAGGCAGGACTGCAGGGCCGCCCAGGAGAAGAGGCAAGACACAGAACTGTCAGCCATGTTGACCTCAATGGACTCGCTCATGAGGAAGCCCCGAGAAAGGCTCAGTGCACACTTCCCTCTGGCCACCAAGACGCACGAGTGCCTGGAAGCCCCACTGTACAGCAACGTCCCCGCCAGGCCCAGAGCGGTGGTGTGGGACAGGGCTTAGAGTGGCACGGCCTGAGGGCACACCCTGACCTCATGCAAACTGCACACCGACCTCCCTTCCACAGCATGGGAGTATGCAAATAACTTCGATGTATTTAATTAACCATATTCTCCAGAGAGTTAACTCGGGCTTCACCAGTTGCACTAAACAAGTCTACACATTCTGCTTGGCAATAGGAATTCTCCCAGAGGATGATCTCTCTGCATCCTTGATTACTTTAAAAAGGGAGAGGTGAGTGGCCGTGGCGTTGGATAAGCCCTGAAGCGGGGATTCAGAGACAGCTTGGGCTACATAGGACCTGTTTATAGACAAACAAACAAGAGGTAGCAGTGAGGGCCTCCCAGCAGGCTTGGCGCTCTCTCGAAGGCTCTCAGAGACGCTATGGCCCTGGTCTATCCCCGCCAGCACTCAGTGTCTGGAAAAGGGCACACGCTCAGTATTGATAAGATGAGTGAATGGAAGGGAGAAGTGGCTGTACCTCATCCGTCATGATGGTGGCCATGGATCTGCCGATTTCGTGGTACTGCTGACCTTTTCCTACTGGTCCCAACAGGATAAACAAAAATCTGCCAAAACAGATGAGGCGTATGTGAGAACAGAGAAGCAGCGTCTTCTCCTCTGCAGACAGCAAAGCTCCTGACCTCCTGCTACACAGAGAGCAGCCCTGTGCCTTCAAGAAAAAGAGCTAACGTGTAGCTGAACATCGCAAGGCCAAACAGCATTTGGAGCTGTTCATAAGATCCTATTCAATAATGTGGCTGGCCGGATTTCTTAGAGTTACCACAGACACAATTCCCATTATAGAAAGGACACCTTTTCAAAACACTGCATTGTTGTGCAAATTCAAGGTTCTCTAATTCCCATTCACCTTCTACTAAGAAAATGGCAGGGGAAGGGAAGGGTCGGGCAGCTGGGCTGGCGGAGCCCTGGACAGAGTCTGTGCTCTGGACATCGCAACTCTGTGATTAGCGGACTCTGCATCACCCGTCACCACCTCAGAACACAGGAACAGCCCATGCTGCCAGCGCTACGGAAGGACAGCCGTCCCTCTGCCTGGAGACGGTTCCCTGGACAGTGCTCTGTCACACTAGGAGACAGAGGCTGAGGCCTCCCAGTGTGACCAGCCCCTGGCCTCCGCTCTGAGCTTTCACCGGTCCCCCAGCCTCCATTTCTGAGGCCAACCGTACTATAGGGTCACAGTTAGAATTTGGAACTACTCCTGCCTGGCCTCCCCGCGTGCACGGCTCGCTGAGGAATTTAAGCACTACTATCCCAGCAGCTGACTCTGACATCTGGGACCAGCTGGTCTCTGGCACCAGCGCTCACACACGCGTGCTCTGATGGGATGCCCTGCCCTGTACCTGGTCGGGATGGGCACCTCTGTGAGGCCCGAGAGGAGCACAGCCGGGGAGAGCCTCACAAAGGCAACGATGGGCCGGTCCAGACTGTCCACCTCCCCGACCAGGACGTTGGAGGCCTCGGCCCCCGTGGGAATCTTCTTCATGAAATGAAGGTCCACCTGGGAGAGCAAAAGAGCCTCAGATAACCTGGGAGCCGCGTCTTCAACGCCAGTCACCCTCTCACACCTCCAACTGCACGTCTCACTCAAGGTTAAAAAAGAGCTTCTCACTCTTCTAGCTGATCTTTACAAAAACCCTGAATGGAGCTAACACAGACCATATCAGTCCCATAGAGCAACTAAGAGCCAGGGGGAGAAAGCTGAACCACAGAGCTGTGCTACATAAATCAGCATGTGCACGCGAGCACGTGTGCGTGTCTCCACACAGCCGCAGCACACTCCTGCTGAGCAGCAGCCTCTCCGCGCATCTGTGGGTCTCCGGCTGGAATTCAGATCCGCAGGCAGCAAACACCTTTACCACCGAGCTGCCTAGAATCCGGCCTGCATTCCTTCCCATCAGGCCCCTGGAGAAGAGGAGCCATGGAGGCTCTGGGCCACGTGATTTCTCTTTCACACACCTGACTGCTTCGGCCTAGGCATCAGCCACAGCCCCCAAGAAGAGTCTGAAACATCAGGAGCGTCAGGAGCAGCTGCAGATACTGTCCTGACAACTTGAAGAGTTCAAGGAACTGCCAGGCATCAGATTCCACAGTGACTACGGAATGGGGGTCTGGGCAGGTGAAGCCACCGTGGTCTTCACTGTGCTCGCTCTGGAAGGAGCCGGCCTCATGCAGGCCAGATGTGTGAGGGCAGAGGATGAGAAGCTGGGCGTCCCTTTCCACAGGAGCAGCACTCGCCTTGGGGAGCGGCGGAACACCAAAGCTTGCCAGATCCCAGCAGGCACTGGGCCCCACCACAGACACCACCCGGAAGCCAGCTGGCCACGTGCCCCTCACCTTGCTTAGATCCACAGGGCTGTGTTCACTATTCACTCCATTTTTCACCTCCAGGTTTGTAGCTGGAGCAGACTGAGGAGACACAGTTTGCCCTGTGTGGAGAGAGTCAAACAGAATCTGCTAGCAGCCTGCCCTTCCCTTCTGCCACGGCAGCTTGTGAGAACCGTGAAGCGGGGCCACTCGTGTGTGTTCCCACACTCACTCGGCAGTGAGAGGGAGATTTCCAGCACAGGCCTGCACGCTCTACGTTAGTAAACGAGGAGACTAGAAAACACAGATGAGGCCCTCGCCAGCCACTAGCCGCTGGGAGAGACTGACCTGCCTGCGCCTGGCCACAGGCTTTGGCCCTAAGGGAACGAACAGACATGATAAAGGGAAGGAAGGGCCTGCTATTGTCGTTATTTAATTAAACGTGAGGAGCTTTACTGGACTGTGCAGGGCCAGGAACTCTCCAGACAGTACTGCCGAAAGTGCAGGCTTGACACCTGCCTCTAAGACACCTTGTGTCTAAGGCATCTGCTCAGCTGAAAATGCTGCAGCTCGCGCCTCTGGACTCCTATCAGCAGCAGTGTGGACGCTCTCCCCAAAGCCACACCCTTCCTGGGAGCAGAGGGAGAGATGGGTCCAGCTCCGCAGCCGCCCGGCTCAGCACCCATCAGCGTGGCTGAGGGCTCAGCACCCATCAGCGTGGCTGAGGGCGCAGCCTCTGCCCGCTGCTCGTTAGCACGTCCAGCTTGCGGGCCGCGGGCCCCGGCCCACGAAGCATGGAGCACACCTACCGTCTCTGTCCATGGAGTGCGGGTCGGACTGCTTCTTGCCGACCTCGGCGAAGGAGCGCACTATGGGGATGAGATTGTTCCTCCGCTTCTCGTTCTGATGGTGGTGCTTTTTGAGAAGGGCTTCCCGCACCTTCACCCGCATGCTGTCGCTCAGGTCGCTGAACAGCTCCTGCTGGTCCAGTATCAGGTCTGGAAAGCAGGGGAGCAGTATCAGGTGCCCGGGGGGGCGCAGAGGCAAGCTGCCCCAGCAGGGCCACCCTGAGGACAGCCGGCCTGTGGCGTCCACACTCACAACAAAGTACTCACACATATAACATAAAATACAAATCTAAAAAAAAAAAAAAAAAGTAAGGTTGGCCTTCCACGGCGGCACGCTCCACTCTGCCTAGCTCAGCCTCGCTTCGGGGACTGGACCCTGCTGGCCGTCTAGTACGTGCCCAGGGCTGCACTAGGCGGTACACATCTGTATCTACCAATCCTTATTCAAACCCGGAGACTGGGTATTTCCACGACAAGCTTTCTTTAACTCTATTTTATCTGTTTTTCTCTGTTTATGAGTGTGTGTGCCACATGTGTGCAGGCGCCCACGGAGACGGAAGACAGTGCCAGATCCCCCAAAGTGACAAGCAGCTGTGGGCCACGTGACGGGGTGCTGAGAACCACACTGGACTCCTCCGGAAGAGCAGCAGTGCTCTAACCGAAGTCAGACCGTTCACACACACAAGGAGACCAAGAGATGACTGTCACCGAGGTCCCAGGCCCTCACATCTGCCAGCTGGGGAGCAAGCGCTCATGCCAGGACTGGCTGACTCACAGGGCCGCCATTACCCTTTTTCCACTACCCTTCCTTTAAGAACTCAGCACAGATGTAACTGTCAGGGATGTTCCAGCTCTGAGCTCCAGTGGCTGTTTGAAAGTGAACCTATAAGGAAATTAAATTGGGGCTGGAGCGCTGGCTGCTCTCCCAGAGGACCCAAGTTCAAGTCCCAGAACCTACATGGCGGCTCACAACTGTCTTTACTCCTGTTCTGGAGGATCCAATGCCCTCTCTGGCCTCTTCGGGTGCCGCGCGCATATGGTGCAAAGACATCACGCAGAGAAATACACTCATATAAAATGAAATGATAAAAATTAAATGTATCATTTAAATTAATTATCTGCTCACTGCAGAGAATTACTAGCTTTTAAACTTCCAAGTCCAATGATCTGAGTGGGGTACTTGCTTGGTTCTGTCAGCAGGACTTCAAATAAATGTCTGGAGCTGCGGGCCCGACACTTAATTCCTAGTTCCATTTTTCTTGACCCAGCTGACCGTGGAATTACACGTCAGTCGGCCTGCTGCCTTCTCACCTGCAGAGGGGCGTGCAAGCCACCACACCCGCCAGGAAGTTGCTATCGAACGCCTCAGCAGCTGCTGTGAACATCTGTCTCTGTCTCCCAAGGCTGGGATTGCAGGTGTGGCTCACAAGCCTAGGCCTGCACACTGAACCTTTCTACTGGTTTCTTCCCTCACATTACAAGCCTGCTTCAGAATCCTTCATCCACCCCAGGCCCCTCTTCCATCTACCGTTTTTATCTTTTCTCTTTCCATTAAAAATTCCCCAAAGGGAACAAAAAAATCCTCAATCAAAAAACACCTGTAGCAGCTGGGCGTGATGATGCCCGTAATTCTAGCACTCAGAAGGCAGAGGCAGGCGGATCTCTGTAAGCTGGAGGCCAGCTTGGTCTGCAAAGCAAGTCCAGGACAGCCAGGGCTACACAGAGAAACCCTGTCTCAAAAAAGCAAAACTAAACCAAACCAAATGACCGCCTTTAGCTCCCAGCAGCTACAAGCTGGGAAGACCAAGGAAAAAATGTTCACGCAATGGGCCTCTGAGGAACACAGCCCTACCTAAAACTCAGCAGATTTCCAGCTTCCAAATTTTTTCTTTGATTGGTTAGTTGATTTTACTTTAGACAAGATCTTGCTACAAGCCCAGGCTAGTCTTGAACCTGATCTGCCTTAACCTGAGTGCTGGGATTACAGACATGAGCCACCACGACCAGCTTCATCGTCAATCACTGCACAGGTGGAATTGCGTCACGGCTTGGTGGAGGCTGTCACAGTTTGATGGCTGTCTGCTTGTCCTCCTACCACTCAGCACCACTGAGCCTCAGTCTCCAAAGATGACATTCTTCTCTCAACCAGCCGATGGCCCCTGCAGCCAGCCTAAGGCAACTGGAGTCCCCGCCCCTCTGCTGACCAGTGAGCAACCGCCTGAGAACTTTCGACCTGGGGCTACGTTTCCGTTCAAACCTGTCTCAGGGTCACACCTGCTCTGCTTACCCACACACCTCCATCTGGATGCCCCCCCCACACACACACACCCCGCTTACCCACACACCTCCATCTGGATGCCCCCCACACACACACACCTAGCACTTAGCAAGCACAAAGCTGCATCTTCCCACCAAGCAGGCCTGACCTGCTAGTCACCAGCCCAGGCCAGAATCCTGAACTCCTTCCTGTATACCCAAAACCAGTCCGTCACAGCGCCCCACCAGTGCCACGACCTGAGCTGTGCTGGAACCATCCCTTACTGCCACTGCCCACGCGTGCTGGCAACAAGCAAGAGAAGTGTGTTCTAAGTACTAACATTTTGTTTTCAGACTCCATTTAATCACAGGGAGAAACCAAACTCAAGATCCAGGCCCTAGGGGGCTGGGTACTTCCCGGTAGCTGAACAGCTCCTGTTATAAAGAAACAGTTTTCTGAGCCCAGCTATCTCAGGGACAACTTCTCCATCTTGCTGGCAGGGTCAGAAAGTTCCAGGCCCAGGAACCTACTTCTGTCCTGATTGATGGAAACTCCCTTGCTCAAACCCAGTGTCAAAATATGGTTAAACAATGTTACAGTGCCTAGCCTTTGCATTGTGCAATCTCCTTTCCAGGACACAGTTCGGATCCTGAACTGGCAGCCTCTCTGAGCTCAGAAAATAAAGCTTCACTTTAAGCTTCTGTATCTGAAGAGAGTTTTCTCGGCTTCCACCCTGAACCCAACAGGTAGCAGTAAAGTCTCACCTCCTCTGTTCCACTGTCCTGATCTCCCCCTTCAACGCACCCTCCATCATCCTTCCTACAGCTAACATGGGCAGGCAGGATCCTCCAAGTTTGGCCAAGGTCTCCTCATTTCCGATGATTACAAAGGCACTAACTCCCCAAAACATAGCACACACTTTCTTAAGAACCTTCACAGGCTTTTAGATACACAGCTACAATCAGTGACAGACGGATGTGAGCCTTTTGGAACACAGTCTAGGAACGGAGTCGTGTGAGAATCCTGAGTGCTTGCGAGGAAACCCCCGAAGCCGAGACAAGAGCCTTGTGACCTCAGTGTCCCCAAAGACGGCTTGGGAGTATGCTCCCGTGCCCCTGCGGACAGGAGCGAGATCACTTCAGGTCAGCCACCATGCCTGGCTCCCCTTTGCTTACACACCTCCATGGATAAACACGTTTCGCCCACCACACCAGGCTTGCCCGTGATTGTGACTGTCCTAACCCTCAGCATCTCCGCTCGCAAGCCGATAAACCGGTGCTCATCTCTGGCCTCCTTTCCCCGGGGACTCACTGCCTCTACAGCAGTACGCACGACCCTCACACTGAGCTCGTTCTTTCCTTAAACTCCGCTCTCTCTGCAGTTGGTGATACACCTTCCACATCACCTCTCAAAGGCTCGCACACAGGCTTCCGTCAGTGCTGACCTCCATCCCCACGTCTGACAGAGGCAGAATTCCGTAGACACTTGCAACAGAGAAACCTTCAGCCTGCCTGGCCAGCTGTTCCCAGGGCTGCTCCCCAAGATCAGTAACACGGGCAAACCCCATCACGGGGCCTACCTGGCACGCAGCACAGGGGCGAGCACCACAGGGGCCTACCCCTGCATGCCACTCTGAAGCACGGGAATGCTGTGGCTCACCATCCTGCACACCTGTTCTAGATGGCTTTTAAATCTTTAACGTTCTTTTGAAAGCTTTAGTGTTACTATTAGTGTGTGTGTGTGTGTGTGTGTGTGTGTGTGTGTGTGTGTGTGCGCGCATTCACGCGTGTGTGATGAAGGCACGGGCCATGGTGTGCTTGTGGAGGTAGAGGTAAGGTTTCAGAGGTCACTGCTTCCGTCATAGCTTCCTGGGATGGCATCAGGCCGCCCAGCCGGTGCAGCAAACACTTTACCCACGGAGCAGTCTTGGCTTTCATTTTCTTCCTTTCTGGCTTCATGGTTCTGTTTTGTTTCGCCTGAGATAAAGTGTCACTGTGTGGTCCAGGCCTGGGGCCTGTCACCGTCCTGCTCAGGATTATGGGTGTGTGTCCAGAACACTTGCTCCCAGACTTCAGAGCTCACACGCATTCCCCGCCCGAGGTCTACTTTTACCTGAAATCTCCTCTATGCTGCTTGCACGCATGTCCAGCAGCACAGTGCCATTGATGAGGCAGCTCCTGAGCTCAAACAGGCTGTGCAGAGAGAGGGTCGCCACATAGGGCTTGCTCCAGCGCTCTCCCCCATCTTCAACGTCCTCCTCAAACTTCAGCCACCTGCAAACGTCGCCAGTAATGAGCTGCTAGAGACGCAAGACTGCATCTTCAAAACAGAACGCCAGCGCCTGGGCTAGCACCCAGACACTCGAGAATGGAAAGGCATGCCACGGCACGGTGCAGACCTGATCCCATCTTTGTCTAAAGACAAATTCAAAACTATAAAACATGCATGCATAGATCCCAAATACCGTTCATCCTTGGGACAGTACGATTGAAGCCGTCATTTTCTTTTTGCTTATCTTTATTTTCTTTTTTGTTTCTTTGGTTTTTTGGTTTGGTTTGGTTTTTGTTTTTCGAGACAGGGTTTCTCTCTGTAGCCATGGCTGTTCTGGACTCAATTTGTTGACCAGGCTGGCCTTGAACTCACAGAGATCCTCCTGCCTCTGCCTCCCCGAGTGCTGGGATTACAGGTGTGCACCACCGCGCCTGGCTTATGTTTTTAATGTCTATAGTAAGCATGATTTTGAAAACTCTTTACTATTTGGACATGTTGACAAACCACGTTCATAAAATAATAACATTTTTATCAATGTTCTGTATGACTTCAGAAACCACAAAGACAGAAACACAAAAGACTAATTGCCTTTCACTTGCTGTCAGGCCAACTGGCCTGTTTAATTCTCTCTCCCATGGCAAATGCCCACAGACGTGCACGCATCAACACTACCTCAGCCAGAGCATGGGGGGATGGAGGGCCTGAGGCCTGCCCTGCTGGGGGCCACGTGCGCCTGGCCAGGCGGAGGCCGCCCCAGGCTGCTGCCGGGCCTCACCTGGCTGTCTCCTTCCACTCGGCATCTTCTCCCTCCTTCAGGCATATCTCATCCAGCTCTGTGAACAGCTCGTGAGGCACGTGGTCTTCATCGTCCTCGGTGCCGAGAATGAACTGAACGCGCTGAGACGGGGTGTCTGGGGAACCGAGCAGAGGGAGGTCTGCAGGTGTAGCCAGCCGCCAAGCAGAGCAGACACCGCACTCTGCCTAACGGCTGGGAGGTGCAGAAGTGGGCCTTTGTTCTTGGAGAAAGGTTATTCAGTGGGGCATTTCCACGCAGAGCAGAGCTATGAACTGAGACCCCTCACCAAAGGCCCAAGAGAACCTAGACGTCAGGGCTAGAGAGATGCTCAGCAGCTGAGAGCACTGGCTTCGCTTAGAGAGGACCCAGGTTCGAGTCCCAGCACCCACATGGCAACTCACAACTGTAACTCCAGTCCCAGGAGACAGGACAGCCTGTTTTGGCCTTTAAGGGCACTAGGCCCGCATGTGGCGCACACGAATGCAAACAGGCAAAATACCCGAACTCGTGAAAACAATTTTGTTTTGTTCTTTAAGTAAAAAGAAGTTATTAACTCTCTAGCAAAGGGTCACTTGTAGTGTTGACTGGGGTGCTGAGCTGGAAGTTTTCAGGAAGGCAGTTTCAAGTCTTAGAAGTCTTCCTTCCTCCTGGGAACCCCAGGCAAGGGCTAGAGACTCAAGGCCACCTGCCTGTGTCCATCCTGCATCCCATGACCCAGCACATCTCCCAACCACAGGCACCTGTCCCCCCCCAGAGAGTCACCCTCTTCCCCAGGTGTCATCACCCCCTCTCTCCAGGTGTCACCCCCTTCCCCAGGTGTCACCCCTCTCCCCAGGTGCCATCACCCCCTTCCCCAGGGTGTCATCACCCCCTCTCTTCAGGTGTCACCCCCTCTCCCCAGGGTGTTACCGTGGGCCAAGGCTTCCAAGCCCTCCTCGCCCTGGCTGGCTCCTTTGCCCCGCCCGCCTCGTCTCCGGTGCTTCTGGCCATGGGTGCGGTGGTGCCGATGGCTCTGCCGGCCCAGCGGCATCCGAACCCCGACATACAGAGTTCTGTGACCTGGATGGAAGCAGGAGACACGGAGAGACCCTTTTTGTAAAAGACCACAGGCTTCTGTACCGGTCACTTCCGGAATGATGAACTTCACAGGCCCCCCAGGACTACAGGTCTCACAGAGCTGCCTGCGCATGGCTGTGAACCTCACAAGATGCGACAGTCGAATGAAGGAATGTGTGATTTATTCTGTACACTAGCTGTGAGAGAGGGGGTGATGGCCGAGGGAGCATGGGAGCCTCACAGCAGGTCCTACCTTAGGGTGAGGGAAGGGAGCTCACAGCAGAACAGCGGAGCATGTGCAAGTGGAGCCAGAGAAGGAGGGAGGGAGGGAGGGAAGGAGGAAAGAGAGAAGGAAGGGAAGGAGAGGAAGGGAGGGAGAGAGGGAAGAGGGAAGGATGACTTACAAACTATGAACGTATGTTACCTTTTGCTATTAAAAAAGACAATGTGACAATTCCTGTATGGTAATTGTGGCATATCTTGGCAGAAGGTAGTTTAGAAAAGTGTTTCTGGGTCCATCAGCCTGCCTAGGTTCAAAACTCCAATTCACAATTAGCTGTATGACCATAAACCAGTCATCCAATTTCTCTTGAGTCATCGTTTTGTTTTGTTGAGACAGAGTTTCTCTGTGTAGCCCTGGCTATCCTGGAACTCCCTCTGTAGACCAGGCTGGTCTCGAACTCTGAGATCCACCTGCCTCTGCCTCCCGAGTGCTGGGGCTAAAGGCGTGCGCCACCACCACCCAGCACTTGACTCATCTTTTAAAAGGAACACTAAAGCTTAATTTTTTTAACCCATAGGGTTGTCAAAAGAAGGAAATAAGGTAATGCATGGAAAATGCTCAGCACCATGCAGTAGCCCATGGAGGAGGCCAACGCTGCGCTGAGAGCACGCCATCCTAATGACAGACCTTGTAGCCAAGGAATGAGAGATAGTGCACCAACAATGGAGAACGTGGAACGTGCCCAAAGCTTCAGGGCTGTTCCCAGGCCTGATAGCAGCTGTGCCATTTCCACCTGACCCCACCGCTCTGCCCCAGATCTTAGCCTCGCCCACGCTGTCCCCAGGCTCTCCCCATCTTTAGCTGGCGTCCTTGAATGCTATCCAGGCCCAGGCCTTCGTCTGACCACTGCCTTGCTTCTAACTGGGACAACACTGGCCGTCTCTGCCAGCTCCTTCCGCCACAGTCTGGCTCCTCTCCTCTCTGCCGGCCTCAGTGCTCTCCATCCCATGCCACCCCTCCCCCACCCCTCCCCCTTAAGAGCTACCCTCTCTCTGTCTCCGTCCATCCTTCCACAGCTGCCCTTGGGCAACCATCCCCTTGACGTGCCCTCACCTTCTTCCCCACCAAGAATCAGGACTGGCCTCACTCCTTTCCTCACCAAATTCTTGTTCCCTGGCCTCGGACTGTGGTTCCTGTCCCTGCCGTCCACAGTAAGGACGGATGGCACCTTGTCACTGTATCTCTGCCAAGCAGGCAAAAAACTAGCCAGCTCAGATTTCTGGCATGCTTAGTATGACCTGTAACGCATGACTAAACTGAGTATCATCCATTCTTAACAATGTCCTGCCCGATATACCAATGAAGTCCCTATCGCACATCACTGAAATCATCCAAGGTGGCATTGGCAACAGAATGGAGTTGCCTAATTGTGCCAGGTTCTGTTCCAACAGCTAAGATATGCACAAAGTCTTCAGGGAAGACAGCCACAATGAAAACTAAAAGATATTCTTTCAAATACAACTAATTAATATACACTGAAGAGCTAGGGTATCTGGGGGCCATGACAGGGAAGGAAAACGTTAGTGAAGAGGCTCAGAAGGTCCTCCTGAGTGATGAGAAAGAGGGGGAGCCAGAGGAGTGAGGGGGGTCCCCAGGAGAGGAAGGAGGGGGCACCAGAAGAGTGAGGGGATCCTCAGGAGAGCGGGGAGCAGTGCAGCACAGCTTTCAGTAGAGCCAGAGCAAGGTGGAAAGAGCAAAGGACAGAACGACGAGATCTGTAGAGGCATATCACAGTGAATTCACAGCTGTGAAAAACAATCCTATCCCACAGAACACTGCAAACAGCCTCTCAAAGAGTGACTGGAATCTTGTAAAATGTGGTGTTATCCACGTAGAGCTGGACTGAGGTAAAGGGCTGATGGTTACTGAGGCCTTTGCTAGAGCCATCTCAACCGCAGGCTTCTTTTCCGGATCGGCTGGCCACGCGCACCTCTTCTCTTCAAACACGTTCCAAATGCTCCCACTAGGGTCATGCTGCAATTCTGCTAGTGTTATTTAATCGTACCTACATTCTCAAAGGATGGCACCAGAACCTGTGTCGCTAGGCCTCATCTCACTGGTTAGTTTAGTCACTGAGACTATCTCGGTAAAGCAAGGAGGGCCGCTGTCGTCCCAAGTCTTGTCCAGATGTCGTAAATCTAGGTTCTAATGCTCTAGCCCTAGAAAGGCTGGCTCATGCTGGGTGTGAGCACATGTTAAACCTGTTCACACCCTCCCAAGAGCTGCAGGACCGCACAGGCCTCAGGATGCTGCTGAGCACGTGTCACGGATCACATGATCTGCCTCCAGAGGCAGGTCAGGGCTTAAAGGGAAAGACGTCCTTTAGATGCCTTTGACCATTCTGTAGGGAGTGAGGAAACATGGCTGTCTTAGAGGAGATGGCGCCCCCTGCCTTTTGAACACACCAGAGAGACATGCAAATATGAAAACTAGTCCTGCAGGGCCTTAGCCGAGAATGGCCAAATGACTGTCACAAAATCAGCTGTCGTTTTGTGAGCTGAGGAGTCTGAACCAGAGACTTAGAATTTCGGAGTAAAATTAGAAGAAAAGACGGCAACCAGGAAATAAAGCTCAAGCTATCTGGCTGGAATATGGCCGTCCGGTGGCCCCATCAAACTCACCCTACAATCACGTCACTGGTCACTCAAGTGGGCATCGCCCACTTCACATACCCACCAACTCGGCCAGCACTGCTTCTTCTTAGCCCTCTCCTCACTCTTCCTCTCTAGTAGAGGTCAGCCTGAGTCTGCCAAGCCCACCAGCATCACCCTAGTTAGCAAACCTGTAAGAAAGATGCTGGCATTCTTGAAACTAAGCACGTACACACTGGGGGCAGCCATGAACGAGGTGCCGGTCTGTGGAGCAGGAAGCACCGGTGTGAGCCAGCAGACACGAGCCTGCAGGGCGCCGTGTGCCTTGTTTACCAAGCTCTCGCATGAAGCTCATTAGTGAGCACGCTCTCAGCTGCTCAGCTCCTCTGGGCTTGCGGGGCAACTCAAGGCAGTCGCCACAGGGGAGGGCCTACACTGAACAAACGCAAGCCTACTGAGAGTGACCAATGTGACCAAATGGGTCTCAACCTTCCTTTTAAAAAAGAAAGTGTATTAGAAAGCATTCAGCTGACTCTGGAGTCATAAATCTACTTAATCAGGAGTAATCATCTGCCAGAAAAAAATGGGAAAGGCCATTCCTCTAACTAACGATGGCCTGTTTTCCACGCGGCTCAGGGAACCCACTGAAGCGCATTATGCACTGTCGCTGTGAAAGCTGCTTTCACGCTTGTTTTCCATTCTTCTGTTTAGTAACTCCTTCCCATGGACTCAGCTCATCCAGAAAGGCCCACATGTACCACCACCAACGACTCTGGAAACCGTGTAAGGGAACTCCGGTAGAGCATGCAAAGAAGGCGCAGGACTCGTCAGCAGCCACAGGACTCCAGCAGCCACGGGACTCATGAGCAGCCACGGGACTCCAGCAGCCACGGCATCTGGCATCTCGGGAGACGCCCTGTGCAGGCTGAATCTGCATGGTGGGCCACAGCTTCCACTAAGGCGGGACGGTGTTTTTCTCCGAGTGCCCGATGCACACAGCTTCATCACATCCTGTGAGCACACCCCAGAGTGAGTCCAGGCCGCCCGTGGCATGTCCACGCCCGCGGGAAATCTCTCTCCTCTTCTGCAGCCGTGAGCAGACATTTCAGGTCTGGGCTGAATCAGGCCTCTGTGCGTCTGCAGCGCTTGTTTAAGCGCTAATGGAAGAGTCTAGCTTTCAGGAAGGTCTGCTCGTGAAAGGCCGTGTCCCAGCGTCCTCCAGCAGTGTCACCCTGCCAGTTTCTCTCCCCAAGGAGCAGAGCACGCACCAGAGAGCGATGACATCACCTGGAGATGCTGCCGGGTGAGGCCTGGCGAGCATATCCAAGGGAGCTCGCCCGGGTGCGTTCTCCGTTCCCACGCACACAGAACATGCTCAGTCCTCGGTGGAGGACTCGGGCACAGGGCCACTGCCAGAGGACAGACCGGCTGCCGGCAGTGCCCGAGGCGGCACATGGCGAAGACTTGTCTGCACGCAGCCCAGGGCGCTGAGGCCGGGGGGCCAGATGTGCCTGCTGTGCAACATACAGGGTGAAGACGGGGTCCTTCTCCCCCACCCGAGGTCAGCTGCCCACAACCAGCTGCACCAACGCTGTCCCGGTACTGAGGACTAAAGTTACGCTTTAGTTTAAATTACTGTGCGTAAGAGAACATAAAACGACGAAGCCTGTACCGAGGGAGCCCAGCAGACCAAGGCCGGATCTTCCCCCACCCCCACCCAAGGACAGACAAGGTCCTGGACAGGGGGTGATGAGGGATAGCAAGCCTGCATCTGTTTGCTTCTGTACACAAGCTGGCTTGCCCCAACTACAGGAAGCAGGCTTGCTCTTGTGTAGGCGGGATGGACATAGGCGGGAGGCACAGCAGGATGCAGGCTTGCCTCTGATTGGGCGAAGGCAGGAGGCCCATGGCCTTGGGGGGTTTGCCTTCACAAGCTCCTGGCTGCTGTACGTCCAGGCCTCACTGAGAATCTGGGTGCGGCCCTGGAGAGCTTCCACCGCCAGCATTTAAGAAAGCTTGCTTCAGCTTTGGCTCAGAAATAGTGGCGGGGGTCCACTCTCGCCTGGTGGGGCGATGGCTGCCGTGACGCGCCTAACCTAGTGCTAACACGGGCAGCGGCCTCCCACACCGCCCCCTTCCTGCCCTGCTCCTGCCCCTTCATCCACAGGGCCAGGACTCGGCCTCGGTCACCTAGACACGCTGACCTCCACAGCTGCCCACGCGCGTTTTCACGGGAACAGGCTCAGAGGCTGAGTCACTTCCCACGCAAAGGGTGAGTCTGCACCAGCTGAATGCCAAACCCAGGATGGGGAGAACGCACCACAGGGCAGCGGCAGCCACCTCACACTCTTACTGAAGCCGCACTGGGCAGGGGCCTCCCTCCAGATAACGGAGTGTCGGCCCTAAGGAGAAACCCTGCTTAGGCAGGAGTCCACCAGGCCCACCGACCCCACATAATGGTCAAATGAGAAGCTGGGGACACCAGCGCACAAGAATGGCCCCTCCTGCCTTCCTTTATACACTTTGTATGGGGCGCCCTCAGAGCCCTTGGCTGGTGTATTTCTGTGTCCCCTTTTCTGGTTCAGATTTATTTGAATCACATAGAAATGGACATAGTTAGAAAAGGAAGAGCCAGTAGTGGAAATGTGTTAAAAAAAAAAAAATTACAGCCAAGCTGAATTTTTAAACTACCGATACTTTATTTTCTTTTAAATTCCGTGCAGTTATCAGGCATCCGTGAACTAGGCACTTCACATCCTCAGAGAAAAGGTTATTGTTAGCATTTCTTAGGAGCTCCCAGTGCTCTGAGCACGTGTCTCCACAGGCACCCAGTGGGCCTGGGACACACCTATTGGACGGGCTGGGTGCCATCATCTCTGCTTTTATATCAAGACCAGGAGCAAGGGGCAAAGACTGTTAAGTGTTCTCCCCAACAGGGCCTTACAGCCAGAGAGAAAGAGTCGGGCATGAACCCAGGTCTCCCAAGGGCAAGGCAGGCATGTTTTTTCCCAAGCCAGAAGCCTCTGGTCTCCCTGGTCACAGACGGCAGCTTTCTTACCTTCCAACTCTTCTTTCTCATAATGAATGTTGAGGATTGAGCTGGTCCCACCCTGATCCACCACAGCTTCCTCATCTGGTCTCTGTTAAAAACAGACATGCAAATAGTCACAGAAATACACAAATATTCATTTATTCAAATGCTTCAAACCACAGTGAGTACCGACTCCTTTGAGATAGCTGGGAGAAGCAGAGTGGTTTACATATATTCTTAATTCGTGACCTCATAATAACCTTAAAATGCAAATGTGCCAGGCATTCTCTTTCCCCATGCTGTGAGAAGCCTAGACCCAAAGCACATTAAATAACTATGCCCAAGGTCACAGCTGCCATCTTTTCAACTGGCCAAAGCTACACTTCTGTACAGCCATCTGAGACTTGGCAAACACCAGCAGGCATTTGCCTTGAGTGATGACTGGCCCTCACTTCCAAGCTAACCTAGCTAACCTAGCTACCAATCTCTATGTCCTAATGGCATACTGCAACTCTGCTTAGTGATGAGATATATGATAATATGTGTTATATATTATGTTGTGTGTAATATACTATAATCTAGCATATATATTACAATATATCATATATTATGAGCCATCTCTCCAGCTCCCATAAAATATATATGGGATATATATTATACATCATATATATTAATTAGTGATTATGAGAGTGTATGCACTTGCAAAGAACCCAAGTTCAATTTCCAGCCTGTAATTCCGGCTCCAGAATATCTGACGCCCTCTTCTGGCTTCCGTGGGCAAGTGCACTCATGCACAAATATTCACATAGACATAAATAAAAAAGAACAAGCCCGTTGTGGAGTTGCATGCCTTGGTCTCAGCACTCGGGAGGCAGAGCCCAACCTGGTCTACAGAGCAAGTTCTAGGTCAGTCAGTGCCTCGTAGTAAAACTCTGCTTCAAAATAAAAATAAACCAAATCTTTTTAAAAGGTCGTAGCCCCTGCCCCGCACTGAAATGTTCGTATGAAATGTGCGATGGCTGTAATCGCAGTCACCTCATGGGCATCGACTTACCGGGCAGAACACACTGATACTCTGGCATAGTTCTTCTCCGGTTTGTGGCTCTGGCTAGGCTACTTTTCCACATTCTCGCCTCCATGTGGGCCTGCGCACACGACTGTGCTAGGTGCCTCCCCCAAGCTCTGCCACACACCTGGTCCTCCCCCTCCCTCCAGGTCCTACTCAGATCTCCAACCCACTCTCTCACGTCCCTACTTTATCATGCTCAGCTGTGCCCCAAACACGACCTGAAGACAGGCACTCTAGCTCCCCAGTCAGAAGGACTTTTTGTTTTGTTTTTCGGTTTTTTGAGATGGGGTCTCTCTGAGTAGCCTTGCGATTTCTGGACTCCTTCTGTAGACCAGGCTGGCCTCAAACTCAGAGAGATGGGCCTGCCTCTGCCTCCCGAGTGCTGGGATTACAGGCATGCCCCACCACGCCCATCTGAGAAGATATTTTTTAATGAGATTAACTTACATAATTTTTTTAGAGAAATAGAACATCAAATGTCATTTAGAATAATTAATTTGATAATTTACTTTCACAGATATTTAAAAATCACAGTTATTACTATGATGAAAAAATCTCTAGGATAGAATATTAAGTATCTAAGGCAAAGAGGAAAAATGGCTATACTTTGTCAAAGAAAGGGGAGAAGTGAAGTTAAAGTTTCTGGTTTATTTGGAAACTCAGTTGTGTCATGTTTTGTGTTTTGGTTCCAAGAGTGGGATAAGGGAATTACCCCCACCCAAGGAAAACAGCCCCTGTGAAAGGCTGGCAACTACCTCATCCTAGGGGGTGGTTTTTGCTAGCCGGAAAACTTCCTTGTGTGGACTCTGAGAAGGGATTACTAGAAGCCCACAGACAGTGAGACAATGCTTTTTGCATCACTACATTTTGAAACGTTTCACATTGTTTTACACTACAGAACTTTCTGTGCAGAGGTTTGCGGCTTCGGCGGACTCATGCCGTTTGGGCGGAGTCTCGCTGCTTTGAGTGGTATCACCTCTGTCGCTGTTTGCTGCTGCTGTTTTGGTGTTTGACTGAACTGCTGGTCTCCTGACGACTGAGACTGCCATATTCCCAAAGAACCCGATGTCCCTGAGCAGCAGGAAGTAGATAAAAGAGGTCTACAGCCCCTTTCCCTACGAACCTCCTACCGAAGATCAGGCGTGGGAAAAAAAGAGGCATTTGAGAACATTAAGTAAAGCAGGTGTTTGAAAGATCTAAGCCTACAGAGATGCCTGATTACACTTCCGAATACAGGGGCTGGAGAGAAGGCTCCATGGTAAGGGCACTGGCTGCTCTTCTAGAGGACCTGGGCTCGATTGCGGGCACCCACATGGTAACTGCTCTGATGCCCTCTTCTGGCCCCCACAGGCACTGCGTGCACATGTGTACAGACACACATGGAGGCAAACACCCATACATGCTAGAAAAATGTTTTTAAATTTAAAAAAGAAAGAGTAAGTTACAAAAGCTTTTCCAAACAGCTACTTACACAGGAGAGAACGAATAAGACAGAAGAAACAAGGACAGAGGGTAGACGTCTTTGAGTATCTTATTTTATAAATATCTAAATTCAGACCAGGGACACAGGGATGACTCAGTGGTTGAGAGTGTTCTGCTTTTCTAGAGTACCCAAGTTTGGTTCCCAGCACCCACCTTTGACGGCCTAAAACCACTGCTAAGTCCAGCTCCCAGGAGTCCAACAGTGCTGGCCCCGTACAGGACAGACATTCACACAGACACTCGTAAATTAAAACAAATAAGAACGTCTCAAAAAAAAAAAAAAAAAACAGAAGCAGAAGTGAAATTGGTGATCTGACTATTCCAGGAGAATCTGTTCTAATTAGCAACACACTACACTGGGAACCAGTGGGAACAGGTGGGAACGGGTGGGAACGGGTGGGAACCAGGTGGGAACTGGGTGGGGACCAGGTGGGAACCGGGTGGGGCGAACACGGCTCCAGAGAAATCAGGACAAACTGTCCAACCATCCTTCGCAGTGTCCACACTCAGGCCAATAAACAGACAAACAACGACAGCAAAGATCGTACAGCGCTTCTCCTTTTTCGGCCTTCGAGAAAAAGCCTCACCTGTAGCCCAGGCTGGCCTCTCCGAGGCTGCCCTGCTTCAGCCGCTGGAGTGTGCGTGTTAGTGCAAACCACTGCGTCCAGCCTCTTCGCTGCCGTAAGTCACGTGCTTGGCTGTAGGACCAGGCAGCCTGAGGGTGTGGTGTGGTATAAAATGAGAGGGTGTGAACTTACTCTGTCACACTCAGTGTGGCTGAGGACTCTCGGGTGGAAATGAGACACACAAACAGGTAAGTAAAAGAGGAAAGTGTCAACAAAAATGTGTAACATCATTGTCCATAAGTGGCTGTAAATTAGTTGGTATTAACTGTATCTTTTCGGAGGGCCTATCACACACAACAGCACCGAAATTACAATCTCTAAAAATGCCATTTTCTTCTTAATGGAATCAAAGTTTCTTGGGGAAAAAAGTGCACAGAGAAACAGTGGTGCACAGGTTTGAGCCCAGCACTCCAGACGCAGGGGCAGGAAGGTCTGTGGGTGCTCTGGCCCGCCAGGGCCACACAGAGACCTCTCTCAGAAAACCCAACACAGAGGTCGGCTGGCCACAGGTCTGAGGGGGCAGCACACAAGAAGTGATTTACCAGACAGCGAGGCGGCCCAAGGAGCAGTGGATGCTCCCAGGAGTCACCTGAGAGCGGGTTCTTGTCAACAGCGCGCTCACCTGCGCTTCAGAAAGAACAATGCCTTCAAGAGACTGTCTGTGACAAACTGTTAAGGTCCCTGAGTCTACGTCACTGTAAATTTAACCAGGGCTGAGGATACACCTCCGTGCTCAAGCACTGTCTAGACTGTGCAGGGCTCTGGGTTCGACACACGCGCGC
>NW_026596085.1:698514-701920 GCF_907164565.1 Psammomys obesus
CACTCACACTCATGGACACACATGCACACACAGGCACACACACGCACACACACACACTCACACTCATGGACACACATGCACACACACATGCACACACACACAGGCACACACATGCACACACACACATATGCACACTTACACTCACACACACGGGCACACATGCACACACACACACTCACACTCATGGACACACATGCACACACACACACTCACACTCATGGACACACACACAGGCACACACAGGCACACACATGCACACATGCTTTAAACAACTGGTCCTCAGTGCCGGACAATGCTAACAAGGCAACTTTGAAAGGTGACACCTTGTCCAGGGCCTTCTGTATGTACCACGACAGACGAGAAAGGTTCTTCACTATGGAAGGGAATAAAAGGAAAAATAATTTAAAGAAAAGCAATCCCAAAGCATCACCACCTTAAATCCCTCATGGCTGCACAGGTTTTCAGCTGCTGAAACACAAGAGAGACGGCTGGACCTGGAGACTAAGGTGTAAGCTGCCCCTGAGCCTGGTGAGGCCTCCAAATCGGACAGCAGTTCAGCAAAGACGCTATAAACAGGCTGCATCGGAACCAACGCCGGGGAACACAGTCTCAGAACCCTGACTCGGCCCACTTTGCCATGGAAAGTTCTGAGGTCTTTAAACTCAGTTATGTTGTGAATGTAAACATGTTTCCGTTTTAATCCCAGGTGTGGGATGTGGGCTGATTCGGATGGTCCACAGCAGCAGACTATTTGCCTTGTGTGGGCTCTGAGAGGGGCTCTTTGCCAGCTGCTGACAGCTTAAATCTGAGGACCCTGAAGAGGGAATAATGCCAGAGCCCAGAGAGAGTTGGGGCTCCAAGGAAGAAAAATGCTGGTGTGTCCCCCCACCCCCACCTCACTGCTCCTGCTGCTGTTGCTGCAGTTTGAATCACAATTCTTTTGTTGTTATTGTTTTTAGAGACAGGGTTTCTCTGTGTAGCCTTGGCTGTCCTGGAACTCACTCTGTAGACCAGGCTAGCCTCGAACTCACAGAGATCCACCAGCCTCTGAGCACTGGGATTACAAGCCTGCCCATAAGCCTGCACCACCAGGGCCTGTCTTGTTGCTGCAGTTTGACAAGTTGGAGATCTCCTGAAACAAAGACTGGACTTGCCCCAAGGAACCCAGCGACCCTAACCAGCAGGAAACAGCTAAAGAGACCCACATCCCTTCTCCCACTAACCTTTTTTTCTCTCCTACCTGGTGTTGGAAGAGATTGGGGTGAAGAAGGGAAGTAGAAGTATAAGAAACGTAAATAAAATATCCAGGGCTCAGCAGCTAAGGCCCTGCCATGGAGCCTGACGATCCGGAGCTCACTCCTGAGACCCACACGGCGTCCTCCGACTTCCACACGGGCACCTTGGAGGGTCAGCTACAGTCGTGTGCAGCTCTAATCCTAGTGCTGAGAGGCTGAGGCGTGCGTCTGCCACCAGCCTGGGCTACAGAGCACACAGCCAGACCCTGTCAAACGTGTCTGCACAGCCAAAACCCAGGGCACCGACAACCCTGAACACTAACGAGGACCTGAAGCCACAGGCCTCTCAGCGCTCCTGGGGAAAAGCAAAAGCCTGCAGCCACACTGGAAGGCAGAGTCTCAGGAAAACATACTCCTGTTTCGCAATCATAGTGTTTGATGTTTACCACCCAGAACTGAAACTTAAATCCACACAAAAGCCTGAACACAGAGTGTACAGAAGCCTTAGTCCTAACTGCTAACGTTTAGAAGCCACCAAGAAGTCTTCTAGAGGAACAGATAAACTGTGGTGCACGTGGACAATGGACTACTGTTTGGCCCTAAGAAGAAATGCGCTATTAAGCATAAAAAGACAGACACCTTAAATGCATTTTATGAGGGAGGGAAGCTTCAGAGGGCTGGAGATTCCGGGCGGTAGAGGGATAGACGCTGGGTAGACGCTGGGTAGACGCGGGATAGACACCGGGCACGGGAGGCCCCGGTTCCATCTCAAGCACTGGAAAGAGAGGGAAAAGCTGGAAGAGAATTCTGAACTCTCGGGTTCAGCCAGTGTGGTAGCACACACTGTAATCTCAGAACTGTGGGAGCTGAGGCAGGAGGATCACTAGGTCTAGGCAAATTTTTTTTTAAAGAAAATAAGAGAAATAAAAGATGAAGAAGAAATTCTATGTATTGAATGATCCCAGTCTTGTGACATTCAGGAAAAGACAAAAATGTGGAGACATTAAAAAAAAAAAAAAAATGCTTCCCGGAGCTGGGGGAGGGGCTCAGTAGGTCAGGTGGAGGATTTTAGGGCAGCACAATGGGGGGTCAAGCCTGGGGCATCCGAAGCTGTCCAACACTGAGGCCCACCCTAACCAGCAACGGGACTTAGCATAAAGAGCTGCCCTGGGGAGGACGCTCATGGAGGGTCATGAAGGAGGGCGGGAGGGGAAAGGGAGTCTCTATCTGCGCCTTCTGTATTGTGCTGTGAAATAAAGCTGCTCGATACAAAGTCTCTAAAATCAGAACAGAAAGTGTGACAGCGGACAAGTGAAGAGACGCCCTTTGCAGGGCGCCAGCTGGAGAGGCCTCCTGTGGGAGAGACCAACCAAGTATTTTCAGAGTCAAGCACAGTGCTCTCGCTGTAATCAGGTGAGGCCAACAGACAACAGAGTTCAAGGCCAGCCTGGGCTATATATCGAGTACCTGGTCAGGGAGGCTACACAGAAAGACCCTGGAGAGGGGCCAGGGAGGAGGGAAAGAGGGCCTCAGATCCCCTGGAGGCAGAAGACACAGTTGTGAGCAGCCGTGTGGGTACTGGGAGTTGAGCCTGGGTCCTCGGTAAATGCAGCCAGGGCTCTTGGCCAATCTCCCCCAGTGAGGAATGATTTGTAAGTGAAAACAAAAACCTGGCCCAAAACAGACAAACAACCAGCTTTATCCTGAACAGGTGATCTGCTCAGCCAGGTCATCCTTCAGGTCAAGAATTCCTTCCTTCCCTCCTCTCTTCCTTCCTCCCTCTCTCCCTCCCTCCTTCCTGCTGTTTTTGAAGACAGGGTCTCAGTGTGTAGCCCCGGCTGGCCTGGAATTCAGGACTCCACCTGCCTCTGCTAGGCTTAAAGGACACAATACCTGGCTTGGTGTGGTGTTTCTAACAGCCAGAAACATCCTGAGCATGTTCTAGAGCCGAGCACAATCGCCTGCACTGTGAGCCGTGCGCACTCCTGTAAGCTGTGTGTCCTCCTGTAAGCCGTGTGTCCCCTGTAAGCCGTCATGTGTACCCCTGTAAGTAGCATGTCCCCCTGTAAGCCGTGTGCATCCTGTAAGCCATGTGCACCCTTGTAAGCCATGTGCACCCTTGTAAGCCGTGTGTCCCCCCGTAAGCCGTGTGTCCCCCCGTAAGCCGTGTG
>NW_026596085.1:702320-724820 GCF_907164565.1 Psammomys obesus
CCGTGTGCGCCCCCGTAAGCCGTGTGTGTGTCCCCCCGTAAGCGGGTGCGCCCCCGTAAGCCGTGTGTCCCCCCGTAAGCGGGTGCGCCCCCGTAAGCGGGTGCGCCCCCGTAAGCCGTGTGTCCCCTGTAAGCCGTGTGCGCCCCCGTAAGCCGTGTGCACCCCCGTAAGCCATGTGTCCCCCTGTAAGTTCCATGAGGGGCACTGTTTCCTACCCACCTCGGTACCCAGTGCCCAGGACAATGTCCAGCACTTGACAAGTAACTTCCAATAAATAACACTAGTTTCTGGACTCTTTGATACATTAACATAAGAGTCTCTTGAAGCCATGTGTAACTTTATGTAGAGATAATTATTGTTAGCTTTCAATCTAGTTTTTAATATCCAGAATCACTTATAATAGTCGGTACCATCTCAACAGACAACTGGCATAGCACAGAACACAGTGGGACTGAGGACAGGGAGTAAGGGAGACCGAAACCGCAGAGTTCTCAGACTATAAAATCAAGGGGGGCTGGAGGTGTACCCACCAGAGACGACCGCTCAGACATAAACAAGCACAAAGTCTTTATTAGCTGGCGGCGTCTATCCTGGGTGTTCAGGATCCCACTGTAGCCCTGAGTCTTTCTCAGGATGAGCTTTTAAGCACAAAAACCATGTTCTGGGTTGACAAACTTCAGTCAACAAGAAGAGTCAGCCAGAAGCAGAGCCACAGAAGCCAAAAAGCAAGGTTAGTACGTTTAGAGACTTTCCCGGAACTGTGGGCTGTGGTGGATTAGGCCTTTGTTCTGGTTGTGGCTGGTGGTGCTGTCAATGTGCTAGTTTCACAGCCTGGATGGTACTTCCATCATGGCGTCAGCCATGCTAAGGTCTGGGGCCCTGTTACAGGAGGGAGGAAAGGGAAGCAGTAACTGATGTAACTACTTTATAACCTCAAAATATTTCTTTAAATATATAATTTGAGAGGCCCTGACTTTGAGAGAGGGGTTGGAGGGAGAACAGAAAGGGAGATATGATGTAATTATATTATAATTTCAAAAAGTAAGAAACTTTAATTAAAGAAAATGAGTGAAGCCGGGCACGGTGACACACATCTTTAACACCAACTCTCAGGACACAGAGACAGGTGGATCTCTGCGTTCAAGATCACCCTGGTTTTCATATTAAGTTCCAGGCCAGGCATGACTACACAGTGAGATCTGTCTCAAAAAAAAAAAAAAAGAATGAGTCAGATCTGAATGGTAAATCAAAGTCTTGCTTCCAGTAAAAAACAAATGAAAAGACAGGAACAGGGCTGAGTCTTACATAATGGTCCTGACTCCTAGACACAGCCAAGAAGCTGCAGAGGAGGATAGCCGTAGGAGGCCGCACAGAGGCCCCGCTGTCCAGCTCTGGTCTCGCCCAGATGAACCCATCACCCTTCTCGTAAGAGCGTCCAAAGTTTACCTGAAACATCTTTCATCCCCCACTTCACCTTGTTTATCCATGCTTTCGGGGTCTCGCTGTGCTGCCCTCCCATCCCACCCCAACCATCGCTCCTGCTCAGAACAAAACATCAACAGTTTCCTGAGCACAAATGCACTTTCGAAAATCAACAAACAGAGAGATGCACCCGGGCTCCCTAGGCAAGCAGGGTACACCTCAGCCCTTCCTCCTGGACTAGGAAGCGATTTCAGTGGAGCCCTGACTTACGCTACAGGTCTCACCTTACGCAACCGTCAGCGCGGTCCTAAAGCAAGGCGAACTAAGTTCTCACAGAAGCTGAGAGGGACAGGAGGCTCAAGTTTTGTTAGTATGTATCAATAGTATAAAGCAAAGACCTAGTCATTTTTGAGAGCTCCAGAAAGCTGATCATGGATTCGTGCCCATGGTGAGAACAGCTTGAGATTCATGCAGCCTTCCCAAGCCGCCACTGCACCAGAACCTCACAGAGCCAAGTGACCTTTAGCTCTGCAGCCCTCTTCCACCTGCCTCGCCACCCAGCACAGCCCCTGCGCTCCGGCCCCTTGGAAGCCTTGTCACTGTGTCTGGCCCAGATTTCTGTGTCTCCCGAAGTATGTCTAACTTTGGCCTAGAACAAATGAGGCCGAAGATGAGATCATTTTGGTGGCCTTCTGGCTACTTTAGAGCTGTGCAGTTCTCAAGCATGAGCTCTGCAGATGACAACTCTGTGCTTGTGGCTTGAGAGGCCGACATGCCAGAGTGCCTAAAGTACCCAACAGCAGGGGAGAGGGCTGCTCCACAGGCCTCTCCACTCTCCAGCAGCCTGATGGGAAACGGGACTCCACAGTAGCTCTGTGGTTCTTTCCGTGAACCCCACTTAAAGTCACCCTTGGAGAATAATGGCTCTGTACAGATACACACCTAAGCTGCAGCGGTGGGAGAGTCTGGCTTTGCCCAGCAAGACAGAACCAAGAGCATGTGATCTAAAGCTGATCATGTGATCAACTGACCTTCCAACAAGACTGCTGAAAATCCCCAATACTCAGAGAGGCACAGGCAGGCGGATCAACGTGAGTTCAAGGCCAGCCTGGCCTGCACAGTGAATTCCAGGCAAGACTGGCTGCATAGTGAGATCCTTTTATTTTGGGAGAAAGAAAGGAAGGAAAGAATGAAGGGAGGAAAGGAGGGAGGGAGAGAGGGAGGGAGGGAGGGAGGGAGGGAGGGAGGGAGGGAGGGAGAGGCTGGAATGATGGTTGGAGCACTTGCTCTTGCCACGGCCTGGGTTCTGTTCCCAGCACCCAACGGTGGCTCATAACCATGTGTAACCCCAGCTCCAGGGAATTCAATGCCTTCTTCTGGCCTCTGTGGTAGCTGTACATATGTGGGCACCTACAGACATTCAGGGAAAACACTCACCCACACAGATATTTTCCAAAACATCATCCATAGAAGAGCAAGGCAGAAAAGCAGAGGAAGGGAAAGACCTGACGGAAGAACTGGGGCCTGAAATCTGTGATATCTGGCTCTGGGGCAGAACGAAGAGAGGGAGAAAACTCTGAGCCAAAGAGCGCACACAGGTCTTAGTCCACCTAGACGGGAGGCAACAAGGACGTTCTGTCCTGGGCCGCCCAGGAAGCGCCACAACGCTGGCGACAGTTAGGCTCACAGCACAGGCTGTGTGTGGCAGCCTCACGGCAGCAGCAGAGGGCTAATGTGGTGATCTGACTCCCTGGCTACCAAAGGCTGAGAGAACTTGTTCCTACCTTGTGGGAAATGACCATTATCTAAGGCGTGCGTGTGTGCGGCTGTAACCTAGCAGCCACAGGTCTAGAACCAAGCAGGCGCTTTCCTTTGTGCCACTGTGGGCGCTGGCTGCTCGGCCAAGGCAAACAGCACTAAGATGATTATCGACAGCTTTGAAGGAAGCAAATGTGCAGCCTCAACTGGCCCGTGTTTTATGCCTGAGGCACTGTTTAGAGAGTCAGCCCACAGCCCTCTCACAGAGCTCCCCAGCAAAGCCAGGAAGAGGACGCCCGTGTGTGTGTGTGTGTGTGTGTGTGTGTGTGTGTGCGCGCGCGCGCGCGTGCACATGCTGGGGGAGGACGAAGGGATGAGGACTGTGTGCAATGAGGGGCAAGCTCCCGCCTAGGACTGGCAGTTTGTTCAGTGGTGTTGAGCGAACCCTTGTCACCTGCTCACCACAAACAGACCGTGACCCGGGGCAGCCGGTGGGATCCGCTCGTTCATTTGTTCAGCAAACACGCACTGCACTCCGCGTGTCAAAGCCACAGGACACGGGGAACCAACGGCAGGAACCCCTGTCCTGGGCGCCTGTTTCAGGTCCGTAAGAGACGGGTGTGGCGCTCTTCCACCCGCTGGTCTCCTCGGCTGTCACCCTCACACGAGGGGCTGATCCTGTCTCTTTGCTTGTTTGTGCTTTGAAGGAAGTAACCTCCCGCAGCCCAGGCTGGCCTTGAACTCTTTATGTAGCTGAGATTAATTGTGAACTCTGTTTTTTTACATTTATTTATGTGCATGACTGTTTTGCTTGCTTCTGTGTGTGTGTGCACCACATGGGTGGCTGGTTTCAGAAGCGGGCATCAAAGCCCCGGAAACTGGAGCTTTGGATGATTGTGAGCCACCACATGGGTGCTGGGACTTGAACTAGGGTCCTCTGCAAGAGCAGCTGGTGTCTTAATTGCTGCTCCACCTTCTGTTAGGTGTTACAGCATGGTGTGTGCGTACCGTGTGTGTGTGTGTGTGTGTGTGTGTGAGCATGTGATTGCCGTGGCACCCCTGTGGAGGTGACCCCACAAGCCTATGGAGTCTGTTCTTTCCTCCCACTGTCATATGGTCTCCACAATTCAAACTCAAATGGTCAGACTTGTACAGAATTGCTCCGTCCATTGGTCCATCCCCCCCACCCCTTGACCTTGAACTATAAATTCTCAGGCTTCTACCTCCAAAGGGCTGGGATCGTGGTCATTTGCTCCCTTGCGCAGTTTGGGTTTGGAATTTCTGCAAAGTATCCCAGGGCTGGTGGACGTAAAAGCCAGGCTTCCCTGCATCCCTCCCACTGTCTGCACGATCCCTGGGCGTCCCATCCACGCCCAGCACGACCTCACTCCGATCCTAAGGTGTGCAAGCTCCGGGCTTCTGCTCCGGCACAGAGTGGGGCTCTCCCTGCGGCTGTCTGCTCCCCCCCTTTTAAGAGCTCAACAGCTCCTAAAGTTCCAGAGACACCTCCAGAGAGTTGGCAAAGTGGCCTCTGCGGGCCTTGTTAGCTCAGCCTGCATCGTGCCTGCAGCTTCCCTGTAGCCGGCTGCAGTCTGGGGCGTTCTTTGTCGGCTTCCCTGGGCACTGGCAGGCACTGGCTCAGGCAGGGCCAGGCGCTCTGGATGGCAAGGCTACAGCTGCGGTGCTCGGCGGTCGAGGGGCGGCAGCTTTCGGGGAGAGGCAGCCCTGCGCCTTTCCTGAGTCACCTCCCTGCGCTTCAGGTTCTCCACTTGAGCAACAACTCTCATCACTCTCAGAGCACAGAGAGAGAGCGCCGGGCTCCGGGCTGGAAGCAGCTCAGTGACAGCGCGCTTGCCTGGTCCCTGTGAGCTCCAGGTCAGCCCTCGGCACTGTAACTGAAGAGGAAAGGTAAACGTGCAGGAGAGGAGACTGGACAGCTGTGTGTGAGCCACCACACAGCCTCGGGCTGCTCCGGGCAATCCCGCCCAGTAGACGAGCCCCTGAGGGAGGGGACGTTTGCCTCGGACCCCCAAGTCACTCGCTGCCTCCATAGTCAAGCACTGAGTGGACCCCAGGGCCGCCTGCTTCCTCCCCACCTCCTGAAGCTGCTCCCTCAAAGGCTGACAGGACGTGAGAACAAGCGCACTAAGAAGAAACACAGAGCGAATCCGACGAGGACTGTGACTGTGGCGGAGGTCAGGGGAAGCCATTCAGCGGGAGACACAGCGAGTCACACGCAGCGAGAGTGTGCTAGAAAGGGGACACGTTCCCGAGCTGTGAAGGACCTTGCCATACCAAAGAACACAAAGCCAGCTGAGGTCGGGTGCGTGGGGAAGACAGGCAAGCGTGGCCAGGTCACACTCGGTGAGCCACAGCGGAGTCTGGACTTCCGAACGGCGCAAGAAGCCGCTGGCAGGTTCCAGGGCAGGGCGGCCGTGGTGTGGCCTGCCTCTCCAAGCCCTGTGGCTGCAGGAGGCCGGGCGCCCACCCGCCCCGGAGACAGCCTAGATGGACCACACGCAGCTGTGGCATCTGGAAGCCCTCCATGTCCACCAAGGCATGTCATCTGCTCGCTCTGCCAAGCCCAGCTCCCCACTGCCTAGCCGCCTCCTCAAGACCCCCGTCCCCTGCCCCCCTCGGCCCTGTGCCTGGTGCCTGACGCTCCCACTGTTCGCTCTTCTCTCTGTCCACTCCATCACCCGGGGTGAAGAGCGAAGAGCGTACTGCCTGTGCAGAGACACGGGAGTCGATCCCACAGGCCGTCAGCAACCTAAGCGCCACTCTGTACTCCATGCAGCCCGAATGCACTCTGCAGGCCGGAGACAGGGCCTCCCCACACCCCGCCACACACACCGCCCCACACCCCCAACCTGACCAAGGCCTTGTCCCCTGCCTCTCTGACCCTCTGCCTCACTCTGCCTCCCTGCGTTGCACACCCAGAGCATGCCCCCATTGCCCCGTGGCTCTGCTCCACCGTCCTTTCATCTGCCTCGGGACGCCTGAACATCCTGTTCTCTGTTTCCAAGTTCTTCGGCCTCCCCCTTCCCTCGGCTGATATCCGTCTTCAGACCTTTGCCCAAATTCTCTCCCTTAGAAAACTCTCCCACGGTCTGAGTCATGTATGCTCTCACGGGACCGAGACACACCAAACGCCCGAGTTTGTAATAACGCATTCCCTTGGTGCAGATTTTTGAGACAGGGTCTCATTGTGTAGTCTGTGCTGATCTCAAACAACAATCCCCCTGCCTCGGGCTGCTAGGACTCGGGCTCCAGCACTCTGTGTGCTCAAGTTGGGAAGCCAGGAAGGCTTGTCACTCAGCATGAAGACCCAGACTCCCAGCACCCACAACATGGCTGTGCTTGTGTGTAACCTCAGCAGTGGGGGCGGGGGGTGGGGTGGGAGGGGCGAGGAGAGACAGGCTGAGCCCCAGGGCTCACCAGCTGGCTGAAATGGCAAGTGCCAGGTTCAGTGTGAGAATGTGTTTCAGTAAGTAAGGTATCAAACAAGAGATCAAACTCTGGCCACCACATGAGCACGCGCGCACACACACACACACACACACACACACACAGATGCACACACATGCACACGAGCACACACACACACACAATTCTTACTTTAGGCTGGGGTATGGCTCAGTGGCAGAGTGTTTGCCTAGCAAGTAGGAGGCAATCCATGTCCAGAACCACCAAAGGCAAAACAAACAAACAAACAAGCAAACAAGCAAACAAGCAAAGCCAACCTTCCCCCTTTCCCGCCAGCCGGGAGGGGCAGTGGTCACGGCCTATTTTTGCTCACTCTCTCCCAAAGAGAAGTTGACTACAGAGCATAGCCTGTCAGGAGATCAGATGCGGAAAGGTTTTTCCAACTCTTAGATCTATTTTTGTGACTGCCAGGCAAAGGCTATTGCCAGGGAGAGGGCGGGGAGTGCCGCGGCCCCTCACAGCACGCAGGAAGTTCTCCATCCCTCCTCCCGGACCCACCCACTCCTGATGTCAACTCGGCTTTGCTTCCGAGACCTCCGCCCCCCCCCCCCCCCCCCCCCCCCCCCCCCCCCCGCAACAGTACTTGTCTGTCTCGCTTCCCTTCCCTCCTTCAACCCCTCCTTCCAGGGCAGTAACCACACCTGATCGGGTTTCACAGGAAAGCGGGAGCGAGAATTCAAAAGGCTACTGCACACTCAACTGTTCAGAGTCCTTACAACAGCCTTGCGGCGTGAACCGTACAAATGTCACTGTTTCCATCTCAGTAGAGGGGAAGCCGAGGTTCGAAGGGGCGAGTGGCTTGCCTAAGGCCACGCAGCCTGGGAGAAGCGGACTGAGGCTTGAACCTACAACTCGTGCTGTGCTTCCCGACATCAGCCGCTCCTGCGTTTCTGGCATCAGCTACTGCGGGCTGGCGGCGTCGCTCTTGACCCCTCGGCGCCTGGCGGGTCCACCCATGCGCCTCCCCACCCAGGACCCTCAGCCGCCGGGCAGCAGGGCGGGATGCACAAAGCCGGGCTGTCCCCAGCCTCCGGTCTTTGCAAGGTTCCCTCCGAGCCTCTAAGGGACCGGAATGAAAAACCACAAAGACCCCGCGCGAGGTCCGCGGTACCTCCTCGCCCACCCACGGCGGAACCAGGCGAGGCCAGACGCCCGCCGACGGGGCCCCGCGGACAGAGGTCACTGCTCCGGGGCACCCGGGCAGCAGGCGACGCCAGGGATGCTGCAGCGCCCGCGGCGCCGGGCTCGGCCCAAGGTCACCCTCCTGGGCCGCCGGGAGCGGCCCCCGCCGCCCCACGCGGGCCTCCCCTGCCCTCGGGGACGCGCCTGGAGCCCGGCTCGAGCCGGCGCCGGGCGGTGGGCAGAGGACCGCGGCCGAGCCGGGCAGGGCGCGGGAGGCGGGGCCCACCTGGTAGCTGAGGACGCCGTCCGGCTCGTTGTTCCCGGCGGGCATGGCCGGGCGGAGCCGGGGCTCGCCGGGGGGTTCCAGGGTGAGCTGCAGCCGTCCGCGCTCTCGGGGCCTGTGGGAGCCGACCGCACGCGCGACGACCCCTGCCCCGGACCAGCGACCGGTCAACCCTCAACCGGCGCCACCTCCGTGGCCATCGGCCCGCGAGGCGCCCGCACCAGCCAATCGGCGCGCCGCGCGAGCAGCCAATCGGCGCGCGGAGCACGGGAGGACGCCGGCCGGCGGTACCCCGGCCTACCGGGAGGGCGGGAGGGGGCGCCCGCGAGCCGGCCCCTCCCGGCCGGTCGCCTTGGAAACCGCCTCCCTCCCCTCGGGGGGCCTCCGGCTCCCGGTCCTTCCCGGGCTCGGTGGGGAGCGCGCATCCTGCCCCTTCGGCAGCACCTGGCCGCTGGCGGGGCGTCGGCTCGGCCGCCTCTGCCTCTGGTCCTCGGATCGGGGTTAGACAGGAGGAAAATCTCCCTCAGAAACAAAGATGGCTGGAGGACGCAGCGGGGAGGAGGGAGGGCCTCCCGGAGTCCCCTTTTAGCCCCGGTGGCCGGCGCAGCCCCTCGCGGGCTTCGGTCTCCCCGCGGCCAAGGCCGACGGCGGACGGTGGGCTTGGAGCCGAGGGCGACTTCAGCTTGTCCGAAAGAGTGCCGTGAGGCAGGCTGCCGCGGAGCAGCCGCCGAGGCTGGAGAGTGGCGAGTAATGCTTTGGATTTGATCTGCGTTAGAAGGAAGCGCAGGAGCCAGTCCCCCGAAGCGGAAGGGGAGGAAGGGGCCTTTTGTCTCACACCGCCAGAGAGGGGAGGTGAGCCCACACTTGGGGTGGGGCGCGGGTGTCATTGCAACCATTCCCAGGCTCGGCCAAAACTGCAGAACCGACCGCCACCCGGTGCGAGTCAGAGTTCAACCCTTGCGGTAGTGCGGACTAGTCCTTAGCGCTCCGGAGGCTGAAGCAGGATGGCCGCGAGCTCAAGGTCAAGGCCTGCTTGGGTTTCATGCTGAGACCCAGTCTCAAAGAAAAATAAAAATCAATCTCTGCACATCGTCCTTTGCACCTGTCACCAGAACCGGCAGCCAGACTGGGCCTCGGCCTTCCTGGAGAGGAGCGGGCGAGATTCCTGGGGCTGGAGAGAGCTCTCACTGTGTGAGTCTGCGTTCAGCTCCCAGCACCGAGGACCAGCTGGGGCTCCCAGTGCTGGGGGCGCAGGGACAGGAGGGACAGGCGCTTGCCAGCCAGCCGGCCTCTGAGAGAGGCTGACGCTGGAGACAAGGCTGTGCAGGTAAGAGAAGTCCCTGCTCTCCAGAGGGCCTGGCTGGGTTCCCAGGGCCTACGTGGAGGCTCACATCCATCCAGATTGCCGGTCCCAGCGGATCCGTCCGTCTCTTCTGGCCTCCTCCGGCGCAAGAAAGAATGTGCTACCCAGGCCTACACGCAGGCGAGAGGGTGATTAATGCACATTAGGAAACACGTGAAGAGCTATCGAGGAAGACGCCACAGCCAACCTCTGGCCTCCACTGTGCAGTCATGTATGACAGGAATGTGTCACACACACACACACACACACACACACCTTTATTTGTGATCCTCTGTAAAAAGACCCCTGCGTTTCTCCTCTCACAAGCAGTGGTTCTGTTTTGTTTTCTCCTTACATCCTCATGGGATGCTGGGCATCTCAATCTCCACATAAACATATCGAGGGCTGCACAGTGGCTCAGCAGGTGGGGGTGTCTGTCATCAAGCCTTATTGTCTGAGTTTGATCCCTAGGACCTGCGTGAGAGAAAAAGAAAGCCAGCACTTTCGAGGTGACCTCAGGCTGCCAGGTGCAGAGCATGGCATGTGTGTGCATGCACGCTTGTCACTGAGCCGAGGTGAAGACGGCCAGCACCTCCAGCCTGGGGCAGAGACTTAACGGGTGGCATTGCACACGGAGCTGCCACAACCGGGCCAACATGAAAATAGTACTGAAAGGAGCTGTGGAAGTAAACGCTGCAGTTATAAAAAGCTCTTGTCAAACTGTGGAGAGCCGGCTGGTGAGCTCAGACTTCCCTGTGTAATAGAATGAGGCTCTTACGGGTTCTACGGGTCCCTCCAGGCGCCAGGACCTAGTGGTCCAAATGTGTCGTCAATGGCAGTGGCCATGGCATGGCTGTTATTTCTGTTTCGCTAATGAGAACACTGAGTCACAGAGAAACTCAGCAATGTCAGGCAGTCGCTAAGTGGGGACTCAATCATTCGATAATCAAAATGTCTTTACCGAGGCCTCTGTGTGCACACGTGTGTGCCGGGTGCTGGGGAAGCAGCAATGAGAACAGGAATCAAGTGAGCCACCACGGTCGTTGACTGGCCAGACTGGCCCTGGCGGTGCCTTAATCCAAGAGAAGCCACAGCCGGTGGCCCAAAGGACAGTGTGCCTGAAAGCCCCAGAAGATGGTCTCAGCCTGGGCTAGAGAGGGTGTGGCAAGCGGCTTCCAGCCGGCCTGGTGGCTCTGGTTTCCCTTCAGGTGAGGCTCAGCCTCTGGGCCTTGACTTCAGGGTTGAGAGCCCCATCTCCTGGCCGGTTGTGAGAATTACGAAAGAAACAGAGCAGAGCCCAGGCTCTAGGCTCCCCTCCTGGGGCTCAGCCTCCCCTCCTGGGGCTCGGCCTCCCCTCCTGGGGCTCAGTCTCCCCTCCTGGGGCTCGGGCTCCCCTCCTGGGACTCCCCTCCCCTCCTGGGGCTCAGCCTCTCCTCCTGGGGCTCAGCCTCCCCCCCTGGGGCTCAGTCTCCCCTCCTGGGGCTTGGGCTCCCCTCCTGGGACTCCCCTCCCCTCCTGGGGCTCAGCCTCCCCTCCTGGGGCTCAGCCTCCCCCCCTGGGGCTCAGCCTCCCCTCCCGGGGCTCCTTTGGACTTTCCTTCTCAAGCCAGGCTGGCTTGCGTGGCTTTCAGCTCACCTGCTCCCTATTCTGCTGTACAAAGTGCAAACGAGTGGCTGAGCCCGGCCAGCACAGGGTCCTGGAGAAGCGACAAAAGCCCCCGGTCCTGGGGAGCCTGCCCAGGCTCTTGTGAGACAAGGACCTCCTGCTCTTCCTACTGCTTTCCCTTGGCCTGGGAGGGGAACAGAGTGGACTCAGAAGCACATGCAGAGGCAGAAGCAGGGTGGCGCAGAGGGCCTCACCGGAGCCCTGCCACACTCTGTGACTGGGTCCTGTCACGGTTTCACAGATGAAAAGTCGAAGTGTAGACGTGTCAGCCACTCAGGTCACCCTGCCAGACCACAAGTGTATGGATGGAGATGCTGGGGAGTGACCCGAGAGGCCATGTGCCTGCACGCCCCCCACACACACACACACAGCGTGCCCCACCCCTGTGTCGTTCTTCCTGTCTTTGTTGGTGTTTCTCGCTCTTCAGGAGAGAGGTGTGGATCTTAAAACTCCTGCACCCGTGATGATCTTTTAACTCTCCAGGCACACAAACAGGGTGCAGGAATCTGCACAGTGTAAACAGACAGAGCTGCAGGTGCTCACGCACTGAGAGGCACGCCCGTCGCTGTGCAAGCACGCCGGGTACACCACACAAATGGAGCCCGCTTACACAGATGGCTACGTCACCCTGCGTTCAAAAGGACCACCGTTGTTCATGTGTTCTATCCTCAACCAGCAAGTCTTCATGTACCAGTGTGAGTGTGGGGCTGTGCATGTGTGCGTGAGAGGCTGAGTGTAAATGCCTGTGCACGCACGGGTGAGTGTGTGAAAGTGTATGTATTTGTGTGCGTGAGTATATTGTCTGGAAGACATTAGCATTCTTTTATTAAGAAGCAAAATGTCAAAAGCAAGAAACAAAACGTCTGGGAAGATGTCCCATGATCGCCACCAACTTTGCGTTCATCAAAAGCGCGCTTTTCCGCTCACGTCGCTTTTCCGCTCCTGTGCGTGTGTCCACCCAGGGCCGCCTCTCGGGCCCTCAGAGGAGGCCTACACCAGATTTTCTTATTTGTGCTTGTTTGCTTGCTTGTTTGTTTTCCCTTTTGTCCAATCTGAGGATCAAACTCAGGGACGCTGTGCACTCGAGGTGGGCTCGCCCCAGTGAGCGACGCCCCGCCCTTGCTGTGTGTCTTACATTTTGGCTCCTGGTATCCCTCTTAATGACACGTCTACGCCCAAGAAGGGTCCAGGAGAAGACGTCATCAGGGCTTGTTCGTGTGCATGGGCTGGGAGCCCTGCCCGTGGAAGGGGGAGGGGCTTCCGTGTCACGAGGGAAGGCCAGGCAGGTGCATGATTTGCCTTCAGCCTTTGCCAAGTCACAGTCAAAAGAATGCGATTTCTGAATTCACAGCCAGCGTGCTGCAGCCTGGAACACACGCACCACAGGAAAGAAAATGAAATACCACAGAGTTAAAAAGAAAAGAAAGGCCCTGCCAGCAGCTCTGCCTGCAGGTCACACTCCTCACCACCAACCAGCATCTTCCCGAGAGCTTCCCTGTGCCTGGCTCATTTACAGGCAGCTCTGAGAGGAAGCACAAGGCAAAGATCTGCCCCCTCCCTCTTCACAACCCTGAAGACATCACACAGAGCAGAGGACGGGAAAGGAGAGCACAGAACAAAACAGAAAATTGTCACAAGCAAGTGAAGGCTTGGAGAAGGGGCTGTGGGACTCCGGGACCCATAGGAAACCATTCGGGCATTTGTGGGAAGCAAGTGTTCACAAACCGACTGCCAAAGCTCTTGATACCAAATCTGAGGCCTTCTGTGTAAGGCTGACTGCTCTTGTCTTAGTCGTTTCTAACCAAGCTCAAAATGTTTGTTTAAGGTAGTTTCGCCCTGTATCTTACCTTCTTGGGACAAGAGCTGAGCTTGTTCCACTCAAGAGGCTCTAGGCTCAATTGTAGCTCACAGCCTGGCCTTAAGGTGGCAGCAAACCCAGCCCTTCAGTACAGCTTGGAAAGAGAGAGAGAGACAGAGAGAAAGAAAGAGACAGAGACAGTGCCAGAAAGGCAGACAGAAGCAGAAGGAGAAAGAGGACGAGCTTGGTGAACTTTTTAAAGCCAGCATTTTCTCACTTGTCTTGGATGTACATGGTGGTTGAGTAGGCCTCCCTGGATCAGTTAAGTGGCTGATTAGGAACTGAAGATGCTCAGTGATGGGGGGAGAGCTCAGAGCACCGTGACACTCAGGGTACTGTTGTCAGCCTGAAACTAGAGCTAGAGCCCTCTGACAGAAGGCTTCCTCCACACCAAACTGGCCTGTGGGCAAGCCTGAGAGGCCTCACCCTGACTGGTTATTGATGTAGAGGCTTAGCCCACTGCGGGCGGTGCCAGCCTTGGGTAGGTGGGCCTGGCCAGCATAAGAAAGCAGGCCTCCCTCCACCATCTCTGCTTCGGGTTCCTGCCTCTAGGCTCCTGCTCTAACTCCTGAGGTGCCTTTGATCCCAGCGCTCAGGAGGCAGAGGTGGGCAGATCTCTGTGAGTTCAAGGACAGCCAGGGCTACACAGAGAGACCCGTCTCTGAAAGCAAACAACAACAAAACACAAATATTATATATTAAAAGTAACTACCAGTGCTTTTCACTTGAATGCGCGGTTTCCTACAAACATAACTCCGGTTGGCCTGAATAGTGAGAACGACAGCCCTTGAGAGGGCCACCACCCCATCACAAAGCAAAAGCCTGGGCAGGTTCCTCCTGTCAGATGAGAAAGCATGTCTCTTCTGCTGCTTCTCTCTTCTCAGACCTTGGACTTGCTGGGCAAGCACGCTGCCACTGAGCTACACCACCAGCCCCATATTCCCACTCTGAACAGTCTGTCAGTGGCACTCGAGAGTTAACTGAACAAACTGTCACAACATTCTGAAAACAACTGTCCCTGCTGCTTCTCCCTGGAAGCTTGAGGTCTGTCTTAGGCACAAACCCAGTCCAGGACACGCTTCCTTCAAACACCACAATCCCTGGGGCGGTTTATTTTCCAGCTCATAAGAAAGAAAAGAGACTGGTCAGACATCTGAGCTGGAGCAAAGGGGACACAGAGAGTGACTCTGTTTCCCTCGTGCATCTTTTCTACCTATGACCCTTTGCCAACCAGAAACGGCCAGACTCCTTTTATAGAAGGTAGATTTCTCTGAACTCTTCTGCAGCTCAACAGAAAACAGGAGCAAGTGTTCGCCAGATCCACCAGAAACCACAAAGGAAGAGAAAGTGCAACTCGGGCCTTGGGTGCTGCAGCCCCAGCAGCAGAACACTTACTTGCCTGCGTGAGCAAGGCTGCCGTTTGACTGTTAGTGCTTCGGGTGGGAGCTTCTAGTCTTCAAACACAGCCAGAGTCAGACAGGGAGGGTCCTGTCTCAGCCCTTGAGAGGCTGAGGCCGATGGGGACGTCCAGGCCTGGCCAGGCTTCGTAGGCTTCGCTAAAACAAACAAACAAACAAGCGAAGCAGGCCTGGGCTGTTTGCAGGAGGTGGAAAGGCTGGAGTGAGCCCATCACACTTACGTTATAGCCCGTGAGCCATTCTCTCCAGAACTCTGAGCAGTTGAGCCGCTTTCTGCCTAACCATTTCTTTCCACATTGTCCCAGAAGGGAAGCCACCAAGCACTCCCAGGACACCGGTCCCGGCAGACTCACACTGGCCGAAGCTGGTAGCTTCTTCCCAGGATCAAGTGGCCTCATTAAAACAGCCACTGATTCCAAATACCCTTCTCAGAGGGGCCAAAGACAAAGTACACTCATTCTCAAAGGTGTGGCAGCCCAAGCCTTCAATCCCAGCACTGCAGAGGCCAGCCAGGGCTGCAAAGTAAGACCCTGTCTAAAAGTGGCAATAAAACCACCTCTTCACTTACACTTTTCTTGAAATGCCCTTGGAGACACACTCAGACAGGTTTCCATAGTGATTCTTTTTTCCCCCTATTTTTGACTTTTCAAGACAGGGTTTCTCCGTGTAGCCCTGGCTGCCCTGGAACTCACAGACCTGCCTGCCTCTGCCCCCAACTGCTGAAATTAATGATGTGTCCCCCCACAACTGGGCTCCGTAGTGATTCTCAATCCCATCAAATTGATAAAGTCAGCCATCACAGGAACCTCTGTACCTGGCCCCTACCATTAACTCAATCCAGTCTTGCTTCATGGTCTCCACGGTCCTTGAAAAGGTGTTAACCTTGGGCCCGGGATACAGTTCAGTTAGACAGTGCTTGCCTAGGATGAGGAAACAAGTTCGTTTCTCAGAACCACAAAAAATGAAGGGCATGTAGCAATCTTTAGAACTACGGGCATGGTGTGCAATGTGAGGTTATTGTGAAATTCAAATGCTGATTCCTGTACCCCAACGTCTGGCTGCAATCCTCTTTCTGTGAATCCCATCTTAATGTGTGTAAACACTGCTCTCCTGGGCAGGGAAGAGAATAGGGATGGACTTCCTGCCAGCCAGAGGAGGAGGAGTTAGAGGAGGAGAAAGTAGGAAATTGAGCCACAGTAGAGGTGCAAGAGAAATCAGGAGAAGCTGGAGCAGAAAAGCTACAAAGCGCAAGCGTCTCTGGGATGTATGCTCTTGGCATACATTTTCAAAAACTCTCATTTATGTTTCTTTTCTTTTTCTTCTCCTTACTCCACCCCAGCCCCTTCCAACACCCAAACACCAGGTAAAGGAGAGTAAGGGTTAGTGGGAGGGGGCAGTGCTCCTTTCAGGAGATCTCCAACTTCTTGTCTTATAACAGCAACCAGGAGCAGCCTTGTTCGTTCTCCCTTCTACCTGGTATTGGGGTATTGAAAGGAAGTTAGGGTTAGGGTTGGGGTGGAGTAGGAAGAAAAAGATAAAAGAAACATAAATGAAAGAGTTTTTTAAAGTATGCCAACAAATGGCCCCCTACCTGGGGCTCCAGCCCACTATCTGAGCTGCCAGGCCCAGACGCTGGGCTTAAAATCATGAGAAATGCCATACAGGAGATGGAAGGAAGCGAATACTCCGTTTCAAGACACGCGCATGAGGTTTACTGTGTCTGCTGCCACTAGTTTTAATCCCACTTTACTCCCAGAGGGGATTCTCTGGTTTTGTTTCATTGCAGAGCTGGCAACGTAACTAGAAAATTTTCTGGTAGAGGTTGAAATGTTTGGAAAGCAAAAAGCATCATTGGTAAAGAGAGAATACCGGGTAACTAAGCCGGAATTCTCCACAATGGCCGCCCAGCTCTGCTCCGCACACTTTCAATGTTAGGTCCCACAGCCTCTGGGCAGGCTGGGGAGCCCGAGGAGCAGAAGGCTGTACAGGCAAAAAGGTTAAAGGCAAGAAGCCTGTTTCAAGAAATCAGGTTAATCTTGAGCAAACTGAGCTGCCAGAGGAGCAGCCTCAGGTTAAGAGAGCAACAGATATTAGCTTTCCCAGGAGCTGCCAAAAGTTTCAGATATCAAACTGAAGAGCTTAAAATGACCAGTACATTAACTCTGAGATACGGTAGGTTCTGCCAGAGAAGCAAATGAGCCATTTCTGGCAGCACTGGGTTCTCGGCAAGAACATCTGGGTAACTTCTGGCCATTAGGAACATAGCTAGAGGCACAACAGCAAAAAGCATGAGTCAGTCCAGACAAGAGTAACAGTCATCAGGTTATAAAAGAAATTATTGATCTAAAAGGGTTTGATTCCTTGTTGTCTCCTTTTAAGAAAGCAAAAAGTTTTGTTTATATTAAAAGAAAGGAACAGTAAACATATTAAACAGAAAGGGGGAAATGCTGTGGATATAAACGTGTTTGTTTTGGCCCCAGGTGTGGGATGTGGGCTGATTCGGATGGTCACAGCAGCAAACTATTTGCCTCATGTGGGTTCTGAGAGGGGCTCTTTGCCAGCTGCAGACAGTTTAAATCTGAGGACTCTGGAGAGAGAATAAATGCCAGGGCCCAGAGAGAGTGATTAGAGAAAGAACAAGGCTGCTCCTGCTTCCCCCTTGCTGCTCCTGGTTGCTGTTGTGAGACAAGAAGTTGGAGATCTCTTGAAATGAGGACTGGACTGGCTCCAAGGAACCCGATGACCCTGACCAGCAGGAAGCAGCTAAGAGAACTAAGCCCCTTCTCCCACTAACCCTTTCTTTCTCCTACCTGGTGTTGGGATGTTGGAAGGGATTGGGGTGGAGTAGGGAGAAAAAGATAAAAGAAATGTAAATAAAAGAGTTTTTAAAAAGTATGCCAACAGTACGCTGGGAGGAGACCAGATTAGCTGAGAGGGTTAAGAATAGAGTAACAACTGCTCAGTTATTGTGTTGTGCAGCTTATTATTAAACAAACATAAGAATCTCAATTATTTGTGTGATAGATGGGTTAAGAGAAACTAGGAGAAATAAACAGTTTTATAAAAATAGCATTAACAATGCTACTAAACTGTTAAAATGTTCTAATGGTTTGGGGGCTGGGTTTTCTTGTTTTCTCTTTATTTTTGTTTTTATCATTTGAGTCAAGGACTGTGTAACGTAGTGACCTCAAACCTTTTTTCTGTCAGTATTTTATGTGTATGTGTGCCTGTATGTCTGTGTACCAGATGTGTGCAATGTCTGAGGAGACCAGAAAAGGGGGTCCAAATCGTGTGTGTTTGCACTTATGAGCATACACGTGTGAACTTATGTGCTCAAGTGTGTGAAGACCAGTGATTGGCATTGGGTGTCTTCTCTATCAAAAAAGCTTGCTCTTTTGAGACAGGGTCTCTCAGTGAACATGGAGCTTGCCTGGGCACGACTAGCTGGCTCTGGAGCCCTCGTGATCTCCTCAGCACTGGAACCGCAGGCCCTCCCCGCCGTGTCAGCGTCTCCGTGGTGCTGAGGATCGGGGCTCGCCTCGGCCTCGCGCGGCGGCGTTTTACCCACGGCCGGTTCCTCAGAACCTCTTGACATCACCTCATTTATTTATAGCCTCTTTTCTCATTGGGCAGAATTCCCAGAGCGAGGAATGCAAATGCTGTGCGGCTCCGGGTCCATCTGTGCTGCCGCCTTCCTCGCCGTGTCCTGCTTGGCTTGCTGTTGTCAACTTGATGCAAGCTGGAGTTATATGTGCCGAGGAACCGCAAGTAAGAAAAGGCCTCCCCCCCAAAATTGGCCTGTAGGGCATTTCCTTGACAGGGATGGATGGGGGCGGGGCCCGGCTCTCGGTGGGCGGGGCCGGCTAGCGGTGGGCGGGGCCCAGGTGATGGGTTGCCTAAGAAAGCCAGCTGAGCAAGCCATAGAGTTATTCAGTAAGAGAACAAGTCAGCGGGAGTGTTTTTTCCACGGCCGCCGCTTCAGTTCCTGCCTCCGGGTTTCCGCCCTGCTTCCCTCCGTGGCGGGCTGTAAGGTTAAATAAAGGCTTTCCTCCCCACATTTCTTCTGATCACGGTGCCCATCGCAAAGCGCCCTGCTTCCTGCTTTACAGATAGGTAGGGAATGTGCTGTAACTGCCTACGCCGTGTCTGCTGGGTTTGCCTGTGTGTCTCCAGGGAGACAAGCAGTCCAATTGGTTTAATGCCGCATGATCCACCCCACTCAGGCCACGTTTGCCATCTTAATCTAATTTCTCAGATAGTGTGACATGGCTCTTTTTTCTGGGCAGGTCCTCTCTACACCCGTTATCTGGCAATTGACCCTCTGATTGGTAAGGGCTGGGATTTTTCACATCATTTTTCTACAGATGGGTACTATTTACCCATGCATCGTGGATTAAAAACATTAAGAATGGATTGGGGGGGTTGTGGAGGGTGGGCTTTGTTTGTTTTATTGTTTGTGGTCGGTTTTGGCTTCTAGCTTTAGGACAATTTTTACTAGAGTTTAATAGAAAAGCACCAGGGCAGAAAAGCTGTAGATCCCAGCAGCTGTGGAAAGGGGGAGGAAGAGGGATGGAGCCATCCTGTTTGCAAGCAGCCACACAGCAGAAGTACAACAGGGAAGAAGTTGGGTTCCAGAGAAAGAGTGGAAACGCCCAAACTACCAGAGAAACGTAATTAAGCTCTGGCCAGCGTCCAAGAGAGAGAGACAGAATAAAGAAAAAAAAAAAGAAAGAAAAGAAAAAGGGGAAAGTTACAGGCATGCCCATAAATACCCACAAAGCAGGTTATGTTAGGACTCCAGTGTGTATCAGAGAGACCCCACAGGGTCTCGGGAAGTACGAGCGAGGTTCCACAGAACATGCCCAGCACTGAGCCTGCGCTCCCCATGCCCAGACAGCCCTGCAGCACCCCGAGGTACAGCCCACAAGGTGGTTTTGGTCCTGTGTTCCTAGATAAACACCAGAGAAGCCAGGAAAGCTTTTCTCCTCGACAGAAGGGAGCTGCACCTGTCTTGCAGCCAGAAGGGCGTGGGCGGAGTTTATAGCCTGGTGACCTTTTGCTATCTGTAGAGCCAGGCCTGGCCAGAATCCCTCAGACTTAGCTGAGCCAATTCTAATGGAAGAATCCTATGTGCTTCGAAAAAGAGCCTGCGATTATGCTCATTCCAGACCTTTGACCTTATCCTGAGTGTTGTCACGGGCCCTTTGCAAAGGAATTTTGATGTTGTTGTGCCTTAAGCTTTGCTGAGATAATTATCAGAAGGAAATTTTTGGTTGGAAGGGCCTGCTGTTTGAGGCTGCCGTCCTCCCAGTCCAGATAGCCATTCTGAGTGGGAAGGGGCGGGACGCCCTCTCCCCAGCAGGGCCTCCTGCTCTCTCCCTGACTTCATCTGGAGAGTGTCTCCAGACACAGATGCCCCTGGCCACATCTGACCTATGTTCCCTGCTAGCTCTCCCCTCCCCACACTTATACCATAATTAGGTACTGTGTTCCCGTTCATGGGATAGGAGCATGCTGTGTATTGCAAATCAAGATCCTGAAGTGCCTAGTTCCAACCAATTATGCACACCTATCCTTGGAGCCCCACCCACTCCCCAAGGGATATTTAGCCGCTGTTCTCTGGAATTACAGTTGAACTAGCTCCCTGCAGCGGTTCCCGGAGCGTCTGATCTCATCACGCTCTTCCAAGCTCTGTACCTCATGTCCTGCCCCTCCTGCCTTCGTGGTCTTGTGGGAAACAGCCCCCCAGGCAGGAGGGGAACCATCCTTTTTCCCAAAGTTATGCTGTGCTTAAATATGTGAAAAATAAGCCAGGCCAGGTGACAAATGCCTGTAATTCCAGCACTCTGGGAGGAGAGGCAGGCGGATCCCTGTGAGTTCTAGGCCAGCCTGCTCTACAAAGTGAGTCCGGGACAGGACAGGCAAGGCTACAGAGAAACCCTGTCTTGAAACACCAAAAACAAAGCAAAACAAACAAGGTGTCAAAAATAACTGCTCGGGGGGCAAATTCCCAGCCTAGTGAGAGACCCTGTCTCAAAAACCAGTGTGGACAATTCCTTCTTCATGACACCTGGGATGGTCCTTTGACCCCCACACAAATTCACCCTTCCATACACATGGGCACAAGTGTGCACGCGTTTGTAAACACATACAGGAGCTGGCAAATGGTATTGCATGAAATTGAAAACGTCTACACTGCTAAGGAAATCAAGTGAAGCATACAGGAGGAGAAAACTCTGCCAACTACACATCAGAGAGGGTGTTATATCTAAAATATATAAAGAGGTCAACTAAGCACCAACAAACCAAACAATACAGTTAAAATGCGGTAACGTAATAGATGGAGAGTTCAGTGAGAAGTGATCAAATGTCACCGGCATCGGGGAAGTAAAAATCAAAAACTGCATTGAGGATCTGTCTTACCCTGGTTAGAAATGGGAGTCAAGAAAACAAGGGCTGGGAAGATGGCCAAGCAGTCAAGAACACCGGCTCTTCCAGAGGACCCCGGTTCAGTTCCCAGCACCCACATGGTGGCTCACAACCATCTCTGGCTCCCATTTCAGAGGACCTAGTGCCCTCTTCTGGCTTCCATGGGCACTAGGCACACATGTAGACATACATGCAGACAAATACTTACACAACGATTTAGAAGGAAAGAAAACCACGAACGACTAGGATGGTTCCGTGGCCACCAAGTCTGACGACCTGAATTAGTCCTCCGGGCCACATTGTGTGCCCCTGCACACACTGGCATGCAGGGCTTGTGTGCGTGTGGGCGCACACACATGCACGCACACATACACATATGCCGAGTGTGACTTTTAAAAAAGCAAAAACAAATGCCAGGGAGGATGCCAAGAAACAAAATCCTGCTTTGCTGCTGGAATGCAAATCAGTATGGAGATTTCTCAAAAATAAATAAAAACTAAAAATAAACATGACCTGCCTGCACTACTCCTTGTGTTTATCCAAAGGCCTCTGAGCCACATGTCAGAGATACTTGCATTTATTTAACAGCGATCCATTTATTGCAGTGCTGTTCACGCTCACTAACCCAGTTGTCCCTCAATAGGAAAATAAGAGACACATCTGTTACACACACTCATACATCCAACACAGTGGAATTTGTCCGGTCCTAAAGAACAAAGCTGTCGTTTGCATGAAAACTGATGCAACTGAAGATTACCATCTTCAGCGAGATGAGCTAGATTCAAGTGTGTTCTCTATTCACGACTCATAGATTCAACAAATACATAGACCATCTATGTGTCTATGGCGTGACATGTCTAGGGCCGTGAAGGGGACTATGGGGTGAAGGGCAGGACAGCGTGGGTCACTGGCGTGAAAATGTCTTGTGAAGCCTGTAGCATGTAACCATGGTGCATGTGCGCCAACAGGGAATTTTTACAACCAGAGAATGAAGGAGTCAAAGGACAGAGAGACAATGAGGCAGAACAAGAAGCAGCATAAGAGCAGTGGACTTGAGGTACAGAAGGCTCCAGGATGCCAGCGATGCCTCCTGGGTCCCCCACTCCTCAGTGTCTCGCTTCCTCGGGGATGGAGCTAGCTTGTCTGCCTCCCCTTCCTGGTGTAACTGTAAAGACGTCCACTCCAGCCTCCCTGGCTAGTCTTTCCACCAGTGGTGATGGGGGGAAGAAGAGCCAGTCTCCTGCCACTTCTCTCAGAACATGTCCCAAGGAAGCCTACGCAGCCTGGCTCTGGCAATGTGCCCACCCTGAGCCAGTGGCCATGGCCAGAAGATCACAGACCCACTGCTGCTGATCTGAGCTTCGTATGAACCAACGAGTAAAGGCAGGGGAAGAAAAAAGCCAGGCTGGCCCTGTTCCCACACTCAGCCAAGCTCCCCAGGCTGTTAGTCAGAAGCCAGCCTGCAGAGACCAGCCTGGTGGTGGTGGTGCACACCGTTAGTCCCAGCGCTCAGGAGGCAGAGGCAGGATCTCTGTGAGTTCCAGGCCAGCCTGGTCTACAGAGCGAGTCCAGGACAGCCAGGGCTACACAGAGAAACGCTGTCTCAAATAAGCAAATAAATTCCACGGACCAGCAATTCTCTGTCCAGCAGGCAGCCCCAAGGCCCAGCCAACCCTCCCTGCAGCTCCTCAGGTCACCCCTGTGTCTTCCCCTGCCA
>NW_026596085.1:729820-745242 GCF_907164565.1 Psammomys obesus
CCCTGTTTCAAGGCAGCAGCAACGATAACAAAACAATCTCTAATTGAAAGAAGGAAGAAAAAAAGCCACTGACAAGACAGTAGGATTGGAAGGAGCTGTTTATGGCTTGCTGGGGACTAGAGGGTTTGCCGATGTTCTGTATCAGTGTTTCCAGATCACTTTACTGGTCTATGAACACAGTGGTTGAAATAATAATCCCACTTTACAGATGACAAAGCCGAGGCACACAAGAGAACCTGAGATGCTCAGCAGCTATGGCAGAACCAGGAACAGCTCTGACTGGGTTCCTGATGCATTTCTCGCTGTGGCTGTTTCTCCCCTTGAGCACAGGAACAAAAACACTAAGTGAGCAGGTAGCACTTAGAACCATCGCCCTCACGCCGTTTACCCACTCAGTAGCCCCGGCTAGCCTGGACATCACTGGCCAAGTTTTCAGGAGGCCTAAAAAACCTGCTGAGGCCAGGGTAGCGATCCAGGCCCCCCTGTTCCCCTTAGCAAGCTATGGTGCTTTCACACAAATGTGCCCAGATAACGGGGGCCAGCCCCTCTCTGTGCAGGGCAGGGCTCCCTTCCCTCCCCCTCCCCATGCCTGCCACACCCAGAAGTAGCAGTCTGTCTCGGGGCCTGCGCGTGGGAGGAAGAGCCCGGTAAGGGGCAGAGCTGACATCACCAGCTCGCAGAGCTGCCAGGTCTCAGCGGGCTTCACCGGATCTGCCCCTCACTGAGCTTCCTGCACCGCAGCGGGGAAACCCCTTAAGAACACTGGCGTGGGAAGGGAAATGCCCAGCACCCCAAACCAGAGTCAAGATGGCTGAGCAACAGACACAGCCGTGAGGAAGACAACCACACTTACAAGGCTTCTAGAAAGAGGCCAGCTCAGTCCCTGCAGCCTTGAGAAACCCCTAGCCCGTCCTGCACAAGTGCGTGAGGGCAGAAGAGCCATTGTGAGCACTCACGGATTTCAGGAGCGGCACTGCAGGTCTAGAAGGCAGGAAATGTGCCTGGCTTCCCCCTTATCACTTGCAAATATAAACTTATGTGTGGGTGCTTGTGTGGAAAACTTTTCAGGAGTCAATTCTCTTACCATGTAGGATCCGGGGGGCCAAACTCAAGAACCAGAGTGACACTGTTCTTGCACCTGCAGAGCCACGTGGACCCCTCCCACACACGCACACACCCTTCTGAGTTAGGGTCTCATGTAGCTAGCTCACAATGCTTTCACACTTGTTATTTAGCCAAGGTGGCCTCGAACCCCTGACCTTCCTGCTTGGATAAGAGCTGTGTGCTACCATGTTCTGTTACCTAAAGCAGATGCTAAGGGGAGGTCAGGTAGGCAGTGTTTGTTCTGTGCAGTTCGGAGAGGACCCTAGCCGACCCCCAGCCGGCAGAGAACTCCTCAGGGCGTGGTGTTTCAGGAATAGGCCTACAGCCATTGAGGACTTGTGTCACATTTAAAGTCACGGTTAGGCACGCTGGTTCATTCCCTTAATCCCAGAGCTTGAGAGGCTGAGGCACCAGGATTGTTCTGAATTTGAGACCAGCCTTTCTGAAAAAGGAAAAAAAAAAAAAGTGGGGGGGGGATCACGCCTTTAACCCAGCACTGGAGAGGCAGAGGCAGTCAGATTTCTGAGTTTGAGGCCAGCCTGGTCTACAGAGTGAACTCTAAGATAGCCAAGGCTGTGTAAAGAGGCCCTGACTCAAAAGTAACTAGATAAGTAGATAGATAGATGGATAGATAGATGAGAGATAGATAGATAGATAGACAGACAAAGGGCTGGAAAGAGAGCTCAAGACTCACATGGTGAGAAGAGAACTGACTCCTGAAATTTGCCCTCTAACCTCTACACACACACACACACACACACACACACACACCCACTGTAAAAGAGTTGATTGAAGATAATCAAAGTATATTATATATTTAATGAAAACCTTCTGTTTTACACAATTAATAAATGCTAATCAATTTTTTTCTTTCTTTATTTTTCCAGACAGGGTTTCTCTTTCATAGCCCTGGGTGTCCTGGGCTTGCTTTGTAGACCAGGCTGGCCTCAAGCTCGTCGAGATCCGCCTGCCTCTGCCTCCGCTAACCAATTTCTTATTCCAAAAGTGAACTCCTTAAAAACAGCTTCAGAATTGGAGGCACACGGGACTGGCTGGCGCTGCTTCTTGGAAAGCCAAGCACAGTCTCTTCCAAGCTCCAAGGCAGAGTCCGTGGTCTTGAGCCTACCCTGTGGCTGTCCGAGGTCCCTCACCTCAGGTCACGTTGTACCTGACAACGATCGCACACCGCTGAAGGTCAAAGGAAAGGTCAGAGGAAAGGAGATAGGTCAGGCCTGGTCAGGCAGTCTAACACCAAGGAAGGAGAAAAGAGGACAGGGTCCCCTCATTTGTGGCAGGAATGGTGGGATCCCGACCAGGATTGCCGTGAAGGAAGATGTTAAGCCGGAGAGTCTGCAAAGCCCCGAGGCTTGACAGGGACCAGCTCTTTAGACGTTGAACCTTCAATCGGGGTCTCCAGTGTGAAGGGGTGGGGGGATGGGGAACTGGCAGCTTGGTGTGGGGATGTCGCTGTTCCAACAATGCGGGTCACCCCCCTTTCCACTCCTGTCAAGGCTCTGTCCTTCGCCTAAGGGAGCAAGATAAGCCTATCCCTGTGTTCGCTGGCCTTCCCAGAATGCCTCTGGTCCTCTCAGAGCTGCTCAACCAAACCACGGGTTTCAGGTCCTGCCCCGGAGTCTTAGAGACTCAAAACTGCAAATTTATTTTAATATTAACCAGAAGAAGTAGAGATCTTCAGCACTCCATTCCCCCTCCCCTTTGGCTTTAGGAGGCAGAGACCACTATTCGGCTGAAGCTGCCTTTGACCGTGTTGCCTGCAACTTCCAGATCCTCCTGTGCGAACTTCCCAAATGCTGGGATCACAGGCCCCGGTGTCCACCCAGGAAAAAAGCGTCCAAGTTGGGTATGATGGTACACTTCTCAGAACTCAGGAAGTGGAGGCCGGAGGATCAGGAGCCCAAGGCCATCCTCAGGCATACTATGTAGGGAGTTCAAGACTAGCTTTGTTCACAAGAGACTCGAGGAAAAGAAACAAAACCCACGGAGAGGGCTGGAGAGACCCCTCAGCGGTAAAGGGCACTCAACGTGAGGGTCAGGGGTCAGGGTCAGATCCCAGCGCCCCCGAAAGAAGGCGGGAGAGCGCGCCTCACTCCAGCTCTGAGGGACTGCACTCTGGATTGTGGCTGTGTGCTTTCAGGGCCACACGCACATAGATGGATAAACAAAATCCTTCCTTAACACACACACACACACACACACACACACACACACACACACACACACACGGAGCGTTTCCAAGTCAACAGGCATTCATTCGACTCCTGTTCGACTAGGATAAGGACCCGGGAAATTACAGCCGGAATGTAGGCCCAGAGCCCATGAGCAGCCCCTGTCCTGGTGGCAGGAGGATCAGAACCAGAATGTGGGTTTAAGCAATTCGTTTGTTTCCTTTTTCTTTTCTTCCTTTCATTTCCTTCCTTCCTTCCTTCCTTCATTTCTTTCTTTATTTTTTATTATTTGTTTGTTTGTTTAGAGTCACGGTCTCCTACGTAGCTCGGTCTGGCCTGGAACTCAAGATCCCCTGTCTCAGCCTCCCCGAGCTAGGAATTCAGGAGTGAGCTAGGAATTCAGGAAGCCTGTCTCAGAATCTGCATTTCTAACCACTTGGAAGGTGTCCTGCGCGTCCCGTGTCCCGGACACCGAGACTCTCTCTGCAGCGGTGTCCGCCGCCCACCCCCGGGTAGCAGAAGTTCGGTGCGGAGGCCGGGGGATTGCCCGGCTGAGACCAGCGCTGGCCAGGGCAGTTGGATGGCAGGGGAAGTTAATCTCCCCGCACCCGCCGGGACGGAGCCTCGGGGCTCGCCGCCGCCCTGCACGCGGCCTAGGGTGGCGCTGCCCCGCCGGAGCCGCACCCGGCGGACCCGGGCGGGAGCGGCGGCGCTGCACCTGCCGGAGCCGGCCGGGCGCCACCCCCTCAGGACCCGCCCCGGACCCGCCCTCCGGCCGCCCCGTCGGGAAACCGCGGGCAGCTCGGCGGCGGCGGCGGCGGCTGTGCCTCGGCGCGATCGGTAAGCGGCGACGGGGCGCGACCCCGCGGGGCCCGGACCTCGCAGCCGCGGGCTCCTCGGGGACTCCCTGCGCGCGCGCTCCGGGCCCCACCCCACCCCACCCCCGGCCCGCCGTGAAATGAAGGGGCCGGGCCAGACTCGCGGGGACCCCCACCCGGAGGGAGGTTCGGGAAGCCACGGCTCCAGACTCTTCCCCCATGCTCGCCTGGCGCCCGCAGCGCGCCCCCCGGACTGGACCGGCCCGCGCGCCCAGGCTCGGGGGGTCCTTCCTGCCTTGTCACCCCTGAGCCGAAGGCACAGATGAGGGGTGTCCTCGGTGGGGCCCCTCGCAGCGCTGGCTGTGGGTCTGTCCTTGGGCGCTTGGCGCGCCCCGGGGGGTGGGAACGGGGCTCTGCGGTGTGGCGAAGGCAGTGTGACTGTGACTGTGACTGTCACCAACTTCCTGATTCTCGCTCACTTGTTCCGTGCCCCCGCGATGACAAAAAGGAGAATCCTGCTGCTCGGCCGGGGCCAGTCGCCGCGCTGCGGAGCGGGGCTCCTGGCTTGTGTGCACATGGCTGGCCTCAGCTTGCCAGCGAGCTCCGAAGGGCAGCCCTGTCTTAAGCCGCGAGTCCCCTCAGGGCTCCCGGGGAGAGCTCTCAGGCTCCCGGGGAGAGCTCAGCCCACACCCACAGAGGCTGGGCTTCGGGACTCTAGACACACCAAAGCGCCTCCAGGGCTGCGTTCATGGGACCGCGGGCGCGTGCGTTACACAGGCCTCGCTCTCCTCCAGGCGGGGCAGGGCTGAGACAGGCAAATCCATGCGGTGACTAGATGGGGTTTGAAACACACTTCATTCAAATCGTCCACGAGTCACCCGCACCATCCCAGGCGGTCCGGCTCGTCTCTGCCGCGATGCCTTGTGCCTTGGGAACCTAGAGGGCCCGCGAGCAGGGCCCGGCTACCAAAAGGAAGCGTAGAGCATGTGAAACCATCAAGGAAATTGGCTGCGGAGCAATCCCAGCCCACAGCTAGCATTGCCACAGCACAGAGAAGAGTCCAGGAAAGGGGCAGGCGCGCGTGCCTCCGTGAGTTCAGAACTGCCCTAGGCCCGGTCTGTTCACAGAAGAGAAAGCCATTCACAACGAAGGCTGCAGGTGGATGACTCAGCTCTGCCACGTAAACCCCGATTGGGCGGGGAGCAAACGAGGGGGTGCGCGAGCTTTGCTGCGTAAGCTTTAGGAACCAACCCAAGCTGGGTCGTGCTGTGGCAGCCCCAGCGCTCTCCTAGCTGCGTGTCTCTGAGCGGGTGTGCCCTGGAGTTGGCAGGCTGTGTAAGTGAGCACGCGGCTCTGGGTCCAGTCTCCAGCGCTGCGAAGCCTGGGCATGCTGGCCCAGGCCTGTGACCCCAGCACTTGGGGGGTAGAAGCAGGGGAATCCAAAGTTCAAGGTCATCCTTGGCTACACAGCCTGGACTACTCTGTCTCAAAGCAAAAGCAAAAACCAGACAAGACAGAAAACGTAACTTGTGTGAGGTTTTTGTTTGTTTTATTTTTGTCTTTTTGAGGCAGGGTCTCCTTTGTGTAGCCCTGGCTAACCTGGAACTTGCTCTGTAGATCAGGCTGGCCTCTGTAGATCACAGAGATCCTCCTGCCTCTGGCCCCCCCTCCCCGCCCAGCACTGGGATTAAAGGAGTGCAGTGGGACATAACCCCAGCTACTCAGGGGGGACACACAAAGCCCTCAGAAAGGCTGCTCGAGCCTGGGCTCCAAGGCGAGCCTGGTGACGCAGCACCGTGATCACAGGCTGATGGAGGCCTTGTCATCAGTCTCTCGAGTCTTTAATAGGCAAATGTCCGATGATGACAGCGTCGCCCTACACGTCCCCTGCCTGATGGGCACGCTCGACGTCTCCAGCTCTGGGAGTGAAACCGTGCAGGGGCCTGGTGCCAGAAAGGCTGGTCATTCAGCCTCAGCCTGTCTTCTGGAAAAGCCCAAAGCGCCCGTTCTCGGTCGCTGGGACAAGAGGGAGGATTTGAAAGAGCGAGGGGTCAAGTGCAGGGCAGTGCCTGTCTCCGTGTGGGTCTCAATGCTGCAATTGTGCCAGGCGGAACGCGAGCGTGGAAAACAAGGACGGGCTCAGCCAGGGAGAAGAGGGCTTTGAGACCGAGCGTGCCTTCCCAGAGCCCGTGGCGTCAGGTTGTTCTCAGGACCCGGCGGAGGAATGGACACCCTGAGGGTGGAGGCTGGCCCAACAGTCAGAACAAGCATTCTGGATGCAGAATGTTGGGAAATAGGATCTCGGCGTCTGGACTTGTCCTGCATGTATCCCGTGGGAAGGTCCCCCGGGAGAAAGCGTGGTGAGTGAGTGACTTCTGGAACAAGCCGCACACCCGGCTCCCAGGGACAGTGACACACTTCAGTGTAGGAAACCTGCTTTTCTTGTGGTTTTTAGAGACAGGCTCCCTGTAGCCTTGGCTTCTCCATGGAACTGAAGGTGACCTGGACCTCTGTGATTTTGCCTTATCTTACGTGCATGAGTGTTTTCCTTGCCTGTGCTCATGTATGCATACCATGTACATGCCTGGGGCCACGGAGGTCAGAAGACAGCATTAGATCCCATGGGACTGGAGTCATGGATGCTGTGTCCTCTGCAAGAGCTTTTGGGCACTGGCTGTGAACTCCTGTCCTCCAAGAGCTGAGGGCACAGGGGTGGGCCGCCACGTCCTGCTCCAAACACCGACGTGTGTGTGCGTTTTGTTTGGGTTGGATGCCCCCGGGGCCGGAGCCACAGGCCCTGTGATCCCTGAGATGCGGAGGCTGGGAGCTGAACCCCGTTCTCTAAAAGAGCAGTGAGACTCCTAACTGCCGAGCCATCCCTCGGGCCTCAGGAGGCTTCCTGCAGACGAGTCACAGTCAGAACCTAGACTGTCGCTTCGTTTTGCTCCATGAGGCCTTAGGGATGGACGGCCGCGAGGAGCATCTGCTGGGCTAGCTAAGTGCACACAGGAGGCTGGGTACCAGAGCTCTGCCCATCAGAAAGCACAGGTGCCACAGCAGAGCAGGCTGGCGGGCCCTCCACCTCGCCCTCCGGGGCTGCTGAGGCTGCGACAGTTTGGAGTGGAGAGGAAGGACATGTGGACACACACAGCGGGAGGCAGGGCAGAAGCATCAGGGCTTGGGAGTGAGCTTGGCGACCTTGATGCTGAGGAGAGATTGAGAGTAACAGGTCTTGGAGGGGCCAGGAACTAGGGGTGCGGGTGGACACCAGTGCCCCGGAAGCAGCGGGGGCTGCTAACCGGAGCCGGCTGCTTGCGCACCTGGGTGCTGCAGCAGGTGGAAGTTTCCAGCCAGGAGAGAAGAGGTGTCAAAGGTCAGCTCCCCCGTCCTCTGGAGATAGCCCCAGCCGTTAGGACCATCTGTCCCAGGACCCCAGGCTGTCTCTCCCCCTCCCCCCCAGCCAACAGACAACAGAACTCAATTCGGATTCTCTCCAGCCCTGGGAGGTTGGGAGGCCCATGTCCTCATCCCTGGAGTCCTGGGATAAGAGTGGCCCAGCAGGGAGCCTGCAGACAAACCGCAGCTGAACTCCTGTCCAGCTGCCTGTCGCCCTGATCTGCCATGGCTGGGGGCGGGGGGGGGGGGGGGGGCAGCAAAGCTGTAACAAACCCTGATCCTACCACGTAGCGGCGGAGTGATCCTGTCAGGGTTTTGGTAGAAATGGTTGGATAACTTCAGTTCAACATTTTATGTAAATCTAAGATGAGCCTGGCGTGCTGGGGGTCGGGGCATTTGGACGGACCTAACTCTTATCCCACCCTCCTGGGAGAACAAGCCACAGTACTGCAGAGCTGATCTTCAGGAAGAGCCCAAGTGTCCCTGGGTGTACCTCAGGGGACGGGGAGTGGAAGTCCCCACCCCCGGGAACACAGAGGCATCTGAGGGGGAGGGGCGCTTTGGAGACCACTTGGCCTTCTCTTCGGGATATGAGCGCGGGAGGGGTGAGGCCGCTGGGCCCGATGAAGTGTAAAGAGGACAGGTTTTTAGCCAGGCAGGCCTGCAGCACCTCCGCCCTCCAGGATCCCGCCACCAGCTGGTTCCCTCTCCACCTCGGTGTCCATCCCCATTCCTCTGGATCAGAGGACCTCCACCCAAAGCTTTTGAAGAGATTCATAACTGAGCCAATCGCCTTGAGCAAATATCCTGTGGTGATGGCGTGGCAGCGCCCTTCCTGGAGGCCACGTCTCTGCTCTCACCCTGAGGTATGCAGCCTGTTTGATAAACAGAAAGAAACGTTCACAAAGAGGCCACCTGGCCAGCAAGGGCGTGTTCTGGGTAGCTGACCCTGTCTTCCGCACGAGCCAAAAACACCTCACTTGGTACTTTCTGGTTTCAGCATCTTTAAGCATTTGATCCCTGAGTGGGGAGTTGGAGAGAAGGGAATGGCAGGAGGGGGGTGTTAGGAGTGGAAGGGGGGCTCAGAAGAGCCCAGAGCCTCTAGTACCCGCCTTGGGGAGGGAAAAGTGCCAGGGACACAGCAATGGTCAGGAACCTGAAGACCAGACCTGCTTTTGGGAGCCGCTAGACTGCCATCCAGCTCCAGCAGGCCTCACCTATAAAACAGGCTGCTGGGGACCCAGATAGGAGTCTATGAGCAAGCCAGGTGTGACAGCAGAGGGCCACCTGATCCAAATACTTGCAGGAGTCCACTGGGCACCCTGAGGAAATGGGGGTCCAAACCTGACCCCTCTGGCTCCCCCCAAGGATGAGAGGCTCGGTCACCTGCTGCTACAATCTGTACTTTAGACCTTGCAAGTGATACAACTGTAGAAGTGGCATCGCCCTTGGAGTCCAGGAGTCCGGGTCCCTGGCAGGGAGCACAGACACGTCGACACACGGCAGGCTGCGGCGAGAATCGAGAACAAGTAGAGACAGGAGGCCAGAGCTGGGGGTGTGGCTCACGGTAAAAAGCCCTTGCCTGCCACGTAGGAAGCTAGATCTTCAGGACTGAGGAAAGGGAGAAGAGAGGAAGCGAAAGAGACAGGCAGAGAAGGGGAACCAGTTCATTTTGGTTTAGTTTTACGATTTTATATAACCAATTTTTGATATTACTTTACTGAAAACGAGAGGAGATCAGAGAAGACTGCCTGGAAGAGGCCAGCCGTGGGGGTTGGCGTGTGTCACTGAGTCCTAAACGTGTAACTACAAAGAAAAGCGTTGACTAGACCTGGACCTTATGTAAGTGCGGCAGGATAACTCGAAAGCCTCAGGGCAGTTTCACACTCCAGAGAACAGCAGAACAAACAAAAATTGCCTGGAAATGTGACCATTTAAGCTTCCAGCTTACCTTCATCCAGAAATGTAAATTTTGAAGAACACAATTTTAATTTTTATTTTTCACCGCTGCATTTCACTTTTGAGGTGGGTCCTCATGTAGCCCAGGCTGGCTACCAACTCTGTACAGTCACATGACCTTGAGCTTCTGAGCTTCCTGAGTGCTGAGAATGCAGGGGTCACTGTCCCCAACCTACGCAGTGCTGGGAACAGAGCGGAGGGCCCCACTGGCTCCACTGGCCCCACTGGCCTACGTCCCCACTTTCTAAATTTCATACCTAGTAACACTTGTCGTGTTCAGCAGGATGACATGATACTAAAATCTGATCATTCAAAATTCATAAACTAAAAGCAAAAACAAAGTTTTCTAAAGATCCTCGTTAAATCTGTGGCACTTCTAGGCCGGAAGCTTTTAAAGCTGAGCGCTGCTCAGAGACTTGGTAGCTCTGAGCCCAGAAGTCGTAACTGAGAGAAAATCCTGACAGAATAATGCAGTGTAGCGTGGGTTCTGTTTGTCTGTTTCTGCGGAGCTGACGATGGCCCGCGCTGGACAAGCACTCTGAGCGGTGTGCCCAGCATGCCCCCACAGGGTGGGCACTTGGTTTCCCGTCTTCTCTTTCCAGGCAGGGCCTCGATGTATAGCCCTGGCCCAGAACTCACGGTTGGACCGGGATGGTCTGGAAGTCTTAAAGGCCCACTGGCCTTTGTCTCCTGAGTGCTGGGGTTAGAGACATGGGCCACCTCAGCTGACTTTTCGCCCTCCCTTTACCTTGTGTGTACGTCTGTGCAGGGCACGCTTATCTGCTGCCCTTGAAGGCCAGAGAGGGTGTTGCATCCCAGGCCTTCTGAGCCGCCATTCGGATGCAGGGAACAGAGCCTGGTCCTCGGCAAGGGCGGCCAGTGCCCTTCCCTGCTGCCCGCCTCTCCTCAGGGGCCTTCCTACCCCCATATTCTGGCCACTCATAGACTCTTCTCAGGATGGTTTCCACACTCTGAGGCTTCTTTGGGGTGACGGGTTGGAATCAGGATTTGGGTAGACCCTGGGCTCTGCTCGCTAGGGCGCCGAGAGGTGAGTCCACCCTGCCTATCGGAGCCCATTCCATTTGTTCAACCTGGCAAGGCGTCCAGCTGGGGCATGTCTGTGTGTGGATGGATGCCCACTGCCAGCGGGGAGGGCCCTCGAGCCGGCAGACCTGAAGGCCAGGCAGGACGCACAGGCCCGAGTAGTGGGGATATAAGCAGGACGTGGGAGGTAGATCCACAGAGCCCTGAACATGACCAAGTTCTACGTCGGGGGCCAATCCTTTCCCAGGCTGGTGGGGAGCAACCCACTGGGCCTGGCTAACCACCGTTCTGGGCTTTGCTAACCTCTCGGAGTAGGAGCCCTCAGCCCTACTGGTATCCACAGAACTGTACTTCCTGACGGGTGTCTTCCTGCTGCCTGCATGCTGAGCCAGCACGGTGGAGAACAAGCCCCTTCCTGCCAAGTCTAATCACAGGTGTCTCATTTCATTTCAGGATGTGGTTAGAACCTTGAGGAACTGAGGGTTCCAGAGAGAGCGAACGCTTTAGGCGACCAGCTCGGATCCAGAGAGCCGGTGCTCTGGAGAACGTCGGTTTAACCCGAGGTCTCCCTCTCTCCAGAGGAAAGAAAAGGAACACAGGTGTCCGCCTCTCCAAGAGACCACAGGCAGTGCCTGCATGAGGGTGCAGAAGTGACGGGTGACTCCGGGAGGCCTTCCTGGAGGAGGTGAGTCCTGGCCTGGTTCTGGCTAGTCATGCCTTCGTGAGCGTAGTTGTGCCCACTTTCATGGAAAGTGAAGAGAAAGCAGCCCAAGAGCATGGGGTGGCCCAACAGATCCGCCCCGTTCTACAGAGCTCTGCTTGTGCTCCACAGTCCCCTGACTAAGGTCTGGAGACCCCCGGAGCTGGCCCTCAGCCCAGCTCAGCCCTGGAAAAGAGCCTCGCCACACCTGAGCCCTGCCTTTCTGAGCTGCCTGCTACATTTGCTTTCATTAACTTGAACAGGAGTTCCAGAGCATCCCTGGGCAGGAGCTGTCACCCCAGCTCTTCCGCTTGACGCCGTTTCCTTTCCTAAACATGTGTTTTTACTTTATGTGTGTTAATGTCCTGACTGCGTGTACCCCTTATCTGGTGGCCCATGAGGCCGGAAGAGGACATCAGATCTCCTGGGGCTGGACCTAGAGCAGCCATGCGGTGTCATGTGGGAGCCGGGAACTCTTGTTCTTTAAGGGGTTGTCAAGTTTGGTTGGTGCCATCTCTGCTCCAGGGAGGCTCCCGGCATGGCGGCCCCCTGGGTTGGAGCTCCGGGGGCTGAGCAGGACCCTGCTCGCCTCCCCGCCAGCTGCTGCATTCCTCTTCCTGGAAGATCCTTTGCTGTTCCTCATTTCTCGAAGACAGCAGCATCAGGATGGTACTGGGCTTCAGCCCAGGGCAGGCCATCCTCTGCTCCTGTCAGCCCTCCCAGCCTCCCCAGCCTCCTGCGCTGCTGTTCTCTGACTGGCTGTTCCATCTCTGTGTTTGATGGTGCTCTTGGCTTGTGCTCGGCTTGTTCAGACAGCCCCCACGTGAACTTTCACTCGTGTGTGGTGTTTTGGCCTTCCTGCGTTTGCCATTTTTGACATGCTGCTCCTTACACCCAAAGACACCCTGATCTGCTCCCTTCTTGCCGTGTAATCTCTGGGCGCCGACTTCCCTGACTAACTTTGAAGGGATTCCTCCCTTATCTCTGCCTTTCCCGAGTCCTGAAGAGCCCATTTATTTATTTTTATTTCGTGGGAATTGGTGTTTTGTGGGTACGGCTGGGTACCATGTGCACACAATGCCCTCGGAGGCCAGAGGAGGGCGCTGGGTCCCCAGGAACTGGAGTTACGCATGGTTGCCAGCTGCCATGTTTGTGTTGGGAACTGAACCCGGGTCCTCTGCAAGAGCAGCCCGTGCTCCCAACCACTGAGCCGTCTCTCCTGCCTCCAAACAAGGATTTTTTCCATTTGATTTTTGACAATGCTATGGAAGAAAGCATCTGTCTCCCCAGCCCAGCCTGAACCTGCTGGCCATGGAGCCTATGCTAAGCACGTCCTTATCCTGCACGTGAAAGAAACCCCAACAGCAGGCTCCACACAGCAGGACACAGGGGTCGGCAACAGCGCTCACTGTCTCCAGCACGCTCACTTGTTTGTGTCGTCAGTGTAGACTTAGCATGTTCACCGTGTTCTACAAGGAACGGGGGCGGGCGGCCACGATCACTCCAGCAGCCAGAGTCACTTTTGGGCAGAACATACACGGAGTGGAGATGTGACGTTGGCCAAGGGACAGGAGCCTGGGGTCATTTCTGGGAAACCGCACAGGGGTTTATTTCTTTTTCTAGCAATAGAAGCACCTGAGGGCTTAGAAAGTGGCAGGATTCCTGCTGGGGGTCCTGCCTACATCACCCGGCTTAAGCCTCAGCGCAGCCCAGGGCTTGGGTGTTAGTGACGCCGGTTATGGATGAGGAAATAGAGACTTAGAGCAATAAACTAAACCATCCGAGGGGCGCAGGAGGCTGATGATGAAACTAAGGATTTTGAAAACTTAGTGCACAGAGATAAGACTGCCAGGCTTCTGGGGAATGTTTTCTTTGCTCTCTTAATCCTGTAGCAGCTGTGGTGGCAGGTGCCCTTCAGTAAGGCACTGAACCCGCAGCCGCGGCTCCCGCCGCAGCCTGTCAGCCAGTGACGGTGAGACTAGCTGGGCTCCCGTAGAAAGCTCTGCGGCTGCTCATCCACCCTCTGCGCCTCTGGACTGGGGTGCCGGCGGGTATGCAACCCCTGTGCCTAGTCCTGCCTGGAAGGTGTTGTCATGGGATCTTAGATTTAAAACAACAACAAGGAAAAGCATCTGAGTTGGAATTGGTGGCATGTGCTTGTGGGAGTCTCAGCTTGTGACAGCGGGGGCAGGAGAATCACTCCGAGCTATCATGAGCTCCGTAGTGAGACCCTGTCAAAAATAAAGGGACTGCCAGGCAGGGGCGGGGCACACCTTTGATCCCAGCACTGGAGGTCGGGGCAGAGGCAGGTGGAGCTTTGAGTTCCAGGACAGCCAGGGCTACACAGAGAAATCCCGTCTCAAAAAACAAACAGTGCTGGAAAGATGGCTCAGTGGTTAAGAGCTCTGTCTGCTCATCCAGAGGTCCCGAGTTCAATTCCCAGCAACCACATGGTGGCTCACAGCCACCTTTGATGTGATCTGGAGCCCTCTTCTGGCCTGCAGATGCACATAGAACATTCAAAATAAAGAAAATCTTAAAAACAAACACACACACACACACACACACACACACACACACCACATATAGATATAGACAGGTAGATCAATCGATTGATAGACAGTAAATACAGGAGAACCTTGGCCTGGCTAATTCGTGAACGTTCGTGTCTCCTCAGAAACTGGCTGCGCTGCTCTTAGCCTCTTCAGGCTCCACCACTTGCTTACATGCACAAACGGCACCTTCACACGGGCACCTTTACAGTTCTTGGCAGGTAGAGCACACTGTGTCCCTCTGCAGCGTGCCCTTCCATCCCACCGCCCCGGCAGCCGGTCACGGACAGGCGGTTCGTTCCTTTTGCTGCCCGGCGTGGCTGTTCCGCACGTCCCTGTCCTTCAGCCGATAGAGCGCTGCTCTTCACACCAGCACCACTCCAGGCCTTCCCGTCCAGGCCTCCAGGGCCACACAACCCAATTCATCTGACACACGGGGTGGCCCAGGGCGGTGGCACACTCAGGGTGGCCCAGGCATGGTGGCACATGCCTGTAATCCCGGTACACAGGAGGCAGAGGACGCAGGAGTTGAAGGCTAGTCTGGGCTAATTAGTGAAACCCTGTCTCAAAAACCAAAACCACCTAGGCAAAGAGCAGGTGATCTTGGAGTTGTCGCCGGGTTCCACCCTCTGAAGCAGGCTCGGGCCCGTGTGCTCCAGCTGAACCTTATTTGAGCGGCAACCTGTCTCCCAAAGCAGTTTCCTCTGGGCACGAAAGACCCAGACGTTGTTTTCTCCGTTTACAGCAGAAGAAGACTGAGGCTCGGGATGTTGAGTGTATGGAGGTGACCCTGCCGTTCCCGGGCCCCTAGCTCCCTGCCCATCCCTGCGGTGGCTCATTTCTCTCCTGTCCCCTCTTTTTTCCAGGCTGAGGCCCCAAGCGTGGCCACTGTGGCATGTCACACTGTTTCTAAAGTGAGATACGAGACCCGGTGCTGCCCCCCTGGGGATCCGGCTGGGGAGATGAGGTTCCTTCGCCGGCGCCACATGCCCCTGCGCCTCGCCATGCTGGGCAGCGTCTTCATGCTCTTCCTCTTCATGAGGCAGAAGGAGGGGAGCAGCCGGGAGCAGGCGGTGGAGAAGCCGTGGCTGAAGTCCCTGGTGGGCCGGAAGGATCGTGTCCTGGGCCTCATGCTAGGTGCTGTGAACAACATCCGAGACGCCATGCCCAAGCTGCAGATCAGGGCTCCCGAACCCCAACAGGCTCCGGTCTCCACAAACCACTCCTGCCTCCCGGGGTTCTACACCCCTGCTGAGCTGAAGCCCTTCTGGGAACGGCCACCCCAGGACCCCAACAGCCCTGGGGCAGATGGAAAAGCATTTCAGAAGAGAGGATGGACCCCACTAGAGACCCAGGAAAAGGAAGAGGGCTATAAGAAACACTGCTTCAACGCCTTTGCCAGCGACCGCATCTCCTTGCAGAGGTCCCTGGGGCCCGACACCCGGCCTCCCGAGTAAGTAGAGCACTCTGCCTAGTCAGCGGCCAGCCGGCAGGAGGAAAGCTGGGGGCCATTTGAGAACAGACAGGGATTCCTTCCCTGCCTCTTTTCTTTTGCTGGCCCGTGCTCTGATCCCAGGGGCTGAAATCCTGGTGAAAGGGTGTGTGGTGTGTGTGTGTGTGTGTGTGTGTGTGTGTGTGTGTGTGTGTGTGTGTGTGTGTGTGT
>NW_026596085.1:745252-747947 GCF_907164565.1 Psammomys obesus
TGTGTGTGTGTGTGTGTGTGTGTGTGTGTGTGTGTGTGTGTGTGTGTTCCACGCTAAGCCACTGCCCTTTTCAAGTAGAGTTACTTGGAAAGAAACAGCCACTCCTTGGTCATGACCCTTTAGGACTGCGAGCCTGGGGTTCCTCACACTTGGACACACAGCCCAAGGAGCTGCAGCTTGGTGCGGTGGCAAAGAAGGACTTGTCACAGGGGCGGCCAGGGGAGGAGGCCGAGGAAGCTCGCTGCAGGCCCACACATCTCCCCAACAAGTGGGGAGGAGTTGGGTGTGGAGGACACTGGGTCTTACCTCCCAGCGCTTCGGAGGCTGAGGCAGGAGGCCTGCAGGATTGAGACCACCCTGGTTTACAGTACGAAACAAAAACGGTGTCCAGCCGAGTGGGCCTTGGGGTCCCGGACCCCACTCCTGTCAGTGTCCAGATGGCAGGAAGGTCCCAGAAATTGCCAGTGATAGTAGAGGTTCTGGGGAGCTTAAAGGGGAAGTGTGAATGGAACTCTTCGAGAAGGACCTTTTCCTCACACTGACTGCCAGTGGCCTTCGCTGCCCTCGCATTTGCCTGTCATGACTCAGCCTCTGAGACCTCTGGCCAGGATCTCGCCACATACAGTGTCCAAGGTGCCGAGTGAGTCAGCCTCGGGAACACCTGGCCTGAGAGTGCAACATCTGGGGGGAGGGGAGGATTTAGGACACCGACTAGCTCAGCGGGTGGCTTTGGAGGGGGCTGGCTAGTACTTGCCCAGGGGGTAGGAGGGCAGCTAAGAGCACAATGGGGAAGGGGATTGGTGGTTGGGCGCGAGAGCTCTGGAGTGGGGGATGAGCGTGCAGTTGGATGAGGGGGTGGGAGTGAGGAGTGTGGGGTGGAGTGTGGGGTGGGGTGTGGGGTGGAGTGTGGGGTGGAGTGTGGGGTGCAGGAATGTGGGTGCAGGAGTGTGGGGTGCAGATGTGTGGTGGGTGCAGGAGTGTGGGGTGCAGGAATGTGGGTGCAGGAGTGTGGGGTGCAGATGTGTAGTGGGTGCAGGAGTGTGGGGTGCAGGAATGTGGGTGCAGGAGTGTGGGGTGCAGGAATGTGGGTGCAGGAGTGTGGGGTGCAGGAATGTGGGTGCAGGAGTGTGGGGTGCAGATGTGTGGTGGGGTGGTTAGGAGCTTTAGGCGGATCTCTTTCCCCTCCTGGAACCCCTCCCCGCCCGGGACTCAGCCGGGTCCGCCCTTCCTCCTTCCCAGGTGTGTTGACCAGAAGTTCCGGCGCTGCCCGCCCCTGCCCGCCACCAGCGTGGTCATCGTGTTTCACAACGAGGCCTGGTCCACTCTGCTGCGCACGGTGTACAGCGTCCTGCACACCAGCCCTGCCGCCCTGCTGAGGGAGGTCATCCTGGTGGACGACGCCAGCACGGACGGTGAGGCTGGCGGGTCTGCGGCTGGGCGGCCGGGCTGAGGTGCGGAGGGCGGCCGGGGCAGGCTCACCCACAGAGCAGGGGGGCCTCCGCGTGCACCCCTAACTCTGAAGCGTGAGGAGGGGCCAGCAAGGTGGCTTGGCAAGTAGAAGCGCTCTCGGCCGAGCCTGGAGACGCATGCACTACCAGCTCTGAGGGGTGTGATAGGAGGGTGCACACAGGCACTCGCAAACACACAGGCTAAACAAGGAAAGCTGGAAGGGAGGGGAGGGGAGGCGTGGGGAGAGGAGGGAGGGGAGGCCGGGAAGCCTGCCTGTGCACCTTCCGGCTAGATCTCTGCTAGTTCTGAAGACCTTCTCGGAAGCCCTTTCTGCCTGCTCCTTAGTGGGCACAGCGCTCAACATCTTCCTCGCGCCCACCAGTTCCACAGATTCCGCTCCTGGCTCTGACCTGGGCACGGGTCAGAGAAAAACAACAACAGAGAAACAGTGGTCCCCTGACAAGGCACCGGGCAGGAGGCCCTACCTCCCTCAGCAGCTCTGAAGTGACGGGGACTTGAAAGTCCAACCTTGGGAAATCAAACTCCAGCTCTGTCTCTGCCCAGGGCCTCTCTCAGCCTCACTTTCACTCTACACGAGTGCCCTCGAGCCTCTCGTGTGGCAGGTGAGGGCATGAAGCAGATGGCAGGGGGCTCAGGAGCCACAGGTTGGCTTCCCGTGAGAGCTGTCTCACTCCCCGTGAGGAGAGAGTGCCTCGTGGGAGCGTGCAGCCACGAGGACGCAGTACGTGGAGGGAGTGTGCCAAGGCCTGCAGGTGCTGTCTGCCTGGCCTGCCGTAGAGGCTGAGTGTCTGGGGAGGGAGGGCCTTCCTGGAAGAGAGACGGCGCGGTGAGCAGGGGCATGTCTGTGGGGAGGCTGGGTGTGGCTGCAGTTTAGGTTTGCCATAGGAAGTCAGATAGGAGGGAGGCCGGGGTTTGGGTTCGGTGTGTGATGCCGGGACTTTGCACAGTAAACAGGTTCTCTCCGCTGTCATATGCTGTGGTGAAACACCCTGAGGAGAGGCCAGAGAGACGGCTCAGCTGGTAAGAGCACTGGCTGCTCTACCAGGGGACCCAGGTTCGGTTCCCAGCACCCACGGGGCAGCTCACAACCCTCCGGAACTCCAGTTCTAGGGGAGTGCGATGCTTCTTATGACCTCCCTGGGCCTGGTGCACAGACACATGCACACACACACACACATACCCAAACACACCGACCTGGTGCACAGACACACACACACACACACAC